>NC_088409.1:72882191-73051827 GCF_034236695.1 Oncorhynchus nerka
CAAGAGCAGACTTAGGTAATGAAGCAGGCACAGCCATTAGCATGCCATGTGCGTGTCTATTCAAATGAACTCTTGGCCTTGCCACTGCGACTCAAAACAACCAGCCCTTCAAGTTCACTGATTAAAGGCAGCGCATCCCAACACTGGCTGATTTCCCTCTTATTACCAGTGAAAGCTCTGGCAACCCAAGACAAGTTCCTGGTCTAAAATTCAGTCTTGGGTTGCCCATTCAAAGTGTACAATATATCCTATCAGCAGCATTTGTTCATAAATTATTTTCCATTAAATGGGAAATATTGGAAGGCCATTGCAAATTAAATGTGCTCACTGCAGTTTTCAGGGAAGGAAGGGGAAGTGATTCCCTATATTCATGGTTATAGTTCCCGAGCAAACTGGTAAAAATATCACTGTGGAACTAAAACCTTCATTGTTCACTTTTGCAAGAAACTTACAGTTGAAGTCGGAAGTTTACATACACTTCGGTTGGAGTAATTAAAACTCGTTTCTCAACCACTCCACAAATTTCTTGTTAAGCTATAGTTTTGGCAAGTCGGTTAGGACATCTACTTTGTGCATGACATAAGTAATTTTTCCAACAATTGTTTACAGACAGATTATTTTACTCACAATTCACTGTATTACAATTCCAATGGGTCAGAAGTTTACATACACTGTGCCATAAATTGACTGTGCCTTTAAACAGCTTGGAAAATTGATGTCATGGCTTTAGAAGCTTCTGTTAGGCTAATTGACATCATTTGAGTCAATTGGAGGTGTACCTGTGGATGTATTTCAAGGCCGACCTTCAAACTCAGTGCCTCTTTGCTTGACATCATGGGAAAATCTAAAGAAATCAGCCAAGACCTCAGAAGAAAAACTGTAGACCTCCACAAGACTGGTTCATCCGTGGGAGCAATTTCCAAACGCCTGAAGTGTCACGTCCTGATCACAGAAAGCCTGTATTTTCTATGGTAAAGTACGTCAGGGCGTGACTAGGGTTTTAGTCTAGTTTATTATTTCCAATTAGAGGCAGCTGGTAATTGTTGTCTCTAAAGAGACGCATTCCGTCTCCTAGAGATGAACGTACTTTGGTGCAAAAAGTGCAAATCAATCGCAGAACAACAGCAAAGGACCTTGTGAAGATGCTGGAGGATACAGGTACAAAAGTATCTATATCCATAGTAAAACGAGTCCTATATCGACCTAACCTGAAAGGCCGCTGAGCAAGGAAGAAACCACTGCTCCAAAACCGCCATAAAAAAGCCAGACTATGGTTTGCAACTGCACATGTCGGTCCCTCTCCTTGTTCGGGCGGTGTTCGGCGGTCAACGTTACCGATCTTCTAGCCATCGCCGCTCCACCTTTCATTTTCCATTTGTTTTGTCTCATTTTCCCGCACAACTGGTTCACATTTCCTCATCAGACTAAATGTATATTACCCTCTGTTTCCCCCATGTCTCTGTGTGGAATTGTTCTTTGTGTAGGGTGTTACGCTACATGCTGGCTTGCGCTAGGTTTGTTTCAAACCTTGGTTTGTTTGTTTTGCTTAATCCAGTTCATGTTGCCGTGGTTGTGCTTTGTGCTGCCTCGCCTGTGCCTTTGGGCCAGGGTGTATATTACAGTTATCCTGTTATCACCCATCTCTGCTCTCCTGCACCTGACTTCCCAGCAACATGGGGACACAGATCATACTTTTTGGAGAAATGTCCTCTGGTCTGATGAAACAAAATAGAACTGTTTGGCCATAATGACCATCGTTATGTTTGGAGGGAAAAGGTGGAGGCTTCCAAGCCGAAGAACACAATCCCAAACATGAAGCACTGGGATGGCAGCATCATGTTGTGGGGGTGCTTTGCTGCATGAGGGACTGGTGCACTTCACAAAAAGATGGCATCATGAGGCGGGAAAATTATGTGGATATATTGAAGCAAAATCTCAAGACATCAGTCAGGAAGTTAAAGCTTGGTCGCAAATGGGTCTTCCAAATGGACAATGACCTCAAGCATACTTCCAAAGTTGTGGCAAAATGGTTTAAGGACAACAAAGTCAAGGTATTGGAGTGGCCATCACAAAGCCCTGACCTCAATCCTATAGAAAATTTGTGGGCAGAACTGAAAAAGCGTGTGCGAGCAAGGAGGTCTACAAACCTGACTCAGTTACACCAGCTCTGTCAGGAGGAATGGGCCAAAATTCACCCAACGTATTGTGGGAAGCTTGTGGAAGGCTACCCGAAACGTTTGACCCAAGTGACCCAAGTGAAACAATTTAAAGTCAATGCTACCAAATACTAATTGAGTGTATGTAAACTTCTGACCCACTGGGAATGTGATGAAATAAATAAAATCTATTATTCTGACATTTCACATTCTTAAAATAAAGTGGTGATCCTAACTGACCTAAAACAGGGAATTGTTACTAGGATTAAATGTCAGGAATTGTGAAAAACTGAGTTTAAATGTATTTGGCTAAGGTGTATGTAAACTTCCGACTTCAACTGTATGCTTAGCTTTGTCCATTTCGTCATGCACATTAGATTCAGCTGTTTGAATCCAATGGGCATTTGTTCACTGGACAGCTCTTTAACTTCAAATGCATATACTGCAGTTAATGTTTTAGATAATAGAATGCTTTTAGGATTATAATGTGATGAACTTTTTAGATCAGTTATTGAAGGCTTATGAATATGAATGTTTAGGGCAGATCATGGTGCTGCTGGGGATGGAGCGGTTACAGCATTAATCCCCTAGTCCCATTATGCAGCTCAGAGAGTGTGAGAGAGAGAGAGCTTTCATTAATACAAAGGATTTACTCTATACGTTGATAAGAGATGGACTCCTGTTCGTTCTGCTGTGGCTTGGCAGAGCTTGCCAGAGTATAGCACACTGTAGACAACATTGTGTTTGTAAAGATCACTACTTCCCCCACACACAGACGTGATGATGGATACGTTGTCCAATCATCATCATCGTGTGTCTCCTGGGAGCTTGGAGACCACATCGGAGTCCGTCGCACCACTCCCTGGTTTCACATACATTAGCTGTGACGTTGTAATCCTGATAATAGTTGCCCTCTGACAATTTGAGAGATGCGTAGTCGTGGAAGAGGGAATTCGAGAACAGTGGGGAACACCACTGATGGTTGAATGTATCACCAGGGGAGAGTGAATACTGCTCGGTTCTTATTTGCCTGTCTTACAATAGCTCTAAATTAAATAAACAATCACCATTAGAGCACAATTTCATGCTCACGGGCAGAAATGTAACCAATGAGCTCCATTTGCAGGTATAAATGAGGACAGGATATAGCCAATCAATAGCCATGTTCACAACTGACCAAATTGAATTATTCAGTGTAAATACAGTGCCGTCAGAAAAAGTGTTCACACTCCTAGACTATTTCCATCTGAATGTAAAATGGATTGAATCCCATGATGTCGAAGTGGAATGATGTTTTTCAAAATGTTTACTAATTAATTTAAAATGAAAAGCTGAAATGTCTTGAGTCAATAAGTATTCAACCCCTTTGCTATGGCAAGCTTAAATACATTCAGCAGTAGAAATGTGCTTAACAAGTCACATAAGTTGCATGGACTCACTCTGTGAGCAATAATTGTGTCTAAAAGTATTTTTAATACAACACATTACGGAGTACCACTCTCCATGTCTTCAAGCATAGTGCTAGCTGCATCATGTTATGGGTATGCTTGTAATTGTTAAGGACTGAGGAGTTTTTCTGGATAAAAAATAAACGGAATGGAGCCAAGATATTTTTGGTTCCTACCATAGTGTCTTTGTGAGACGCAGAGTAGGTGAACGGATGATCTCCGCATGTGTGATTCCCACCGTGAAACATGGAGGATGAGGTGTGATGGTGTGGGGGTGCTTTGCTGTTGACACTGTCCGTGATTTATTTAGAATACAAGGCACACTTTAACCAGCATGGCTACCACAGCATTCTGCAGCGATACGCCATCCCATCTGGTTTGCGCTTAATGGGACTATCATTGGGTTTCCAACAGGACAATGACCCAACACACCTCCAGGCTGTGTAAGGGCTATTTGACCAAGAAGGAGAGTGATGGAGTGCTGCATCAGATGACCTGGCCTCCACAATCACCCAACCTCAACCCAATGAGATGGTTTGGAATGATTTGGACCGCAGAATGAATGAAAAGCAGCCAACAAGTTCTCAGCATGTGTGGGAACTCCTTCAAGACTGTTGGAAAAGCATTCCAGGTGAAGCTGGTTGAGAGAATGCCAAGATTGTGCAAAGCTGTCGTCAAGGCAAAGGGTGGCTAATTTGAAGAATCTAAAAGATAAACAAATCAAAATATATTTTAACACTTTTTTTGGTTACTACATGATTCCATAAGTGTTCTCTCATAGTTTTGATGTCTTTATTATTATTCGACAATGTAGAAAATAGTAAAATAAAGAAAAACCCTTGAATGAGTAGGTGTGTCCAAACTTTTGACTGGTACTGTATTTTGTGTAAAGATGGCTAATAATCACTATTACACATAGCTAACTGATAACCCCCAAACTCCTAGTCTAAGTGAATGTTTTTGAGCTGTAGAATGTGTAATGACCTCTCATTGTGCAGGTCAGGTCATTTAAATCCAGGTTAGGAACGCTTTTAAAGTTTTAATGCTTGTGGCATTTCTAAATGTCTAGTTAAATAAGGCACAGGGGCTGCTAGCCCCAGAGAGCCCCATAGAGGGAGACAGCAGGACCCCGGGTGGGCAGGCAGAGGCCAGGGGCCCAAGAGGTGGAAAGAAGGATAACCTTTTAAAATAAAATGAGATTAGGTCATTCATCCTTGTCTCAGTGTTTTCACTGTTTCCTCCAGAGAGAAACCGTATAGCCACGCTGGTACAATCTGAGAGCTTCACATACATCCAGGGCAATCGAAAAACATTCCATTGTCCATCCTTGTGTCTCCTGGAAATGTCACCCACATGAGTGCTGGAATAATAGCACAATTGGCTAAATATAGTACTTTATAGCCCGTTTAATGGAATTAATATTTAATGTGTGGGATATGACTGTTATAACTGATATGAGTTAGACTATAGCCATTCATTTTCACAGGCACAATTACACAAGTTCACTGTTTGTTAGTTTCACTTAGAAAGACATGAGCTTTGGGGTGCATTTTGGAGATTTAATGGCTGGTCCAATGCATTACATTGGAATTGTCTGTAATAGAGGCTTTATAAAGGCTTAATAAGTAGTAAAGGAACAACCATTAATTCATCTTGGTAATTATTTCTCTCATTAAGAATTAGCTAATTAATTAGAGAGAAGCACCTGAGTGTTTGACCCTTGAACTGTCTGCTCTTATGATATAATAAATAAAGCTAGTCTAATATTTCTTTTTGGGTGATCTTTTTTTGCTGATAATTTTTTGTCAGTTGATAATTGCTTCAGGGTTGTTGAGACTAAGAAGGCTGTAGGATCAGTCAAACTATTGTTTAATTATGATTTATATAGATTTTCATAGAAGCTTTTACAATTTTAATTAATCACTTTGTTGTTTCTAATTAATGCATTTTTATATTTTAAAATAACTGGTTTGGTGTGTATTCGTTTTGTGAGGGCTGCGAGACATTTTCCAAGTGTATTTGCCATTAAGTAGTATGCTTTACTTGAGGTGAACCTATAATCGTTGGCTCTCAAACATAAAATATCATATTCGTGCTTAAGTTCAGAAATTCTATTTTCTTCTTTACCTGGTAAAGATTTTGTCAGGACCCGGTTACGAACCCGGGTCTCCGGAGTGAGAAACAGTCACTTAACCAACTGAGCCACGAATAGTCGGCAGAACCCAGAAGATGAGGCAGACACAGCAGTACTTGAGACGGTGTATTTAATGAAGTAAAAAGTGAAGTCCTTCAGGAACACATGTAACTCCACAACCTCAAAAGGAATTCCACAAGAACAAAGGTAATCCTCCAAGACAAAAAGGTAAATCCACAAGGTGGTAGGTATAGCACAAAAAGCCTCAAAAGATACTCAAAAATAAATAAACAAGAACAAAAAACAGAATTCCACAAGAGCGTCCACCGGGATCAACAAGAGTTCACAGAATACTAGGGCTGGGTGCTAACATACAAACACAGAGCAAAGGACTGAGGAAAACAAAGGGTTTAAATACAATCAGGGGAAACGAGGCACAGGTGCAAATAATAATGGGGATCAAGGGAAAACAAAAGGTCAAAAGGCACAATGGGGGCATCTAGTGACCAAAAACCGGAACAACCCTGGCCAAATCCTGACAGATTTTTTATGGGCTTTTTCTAAGATAATGATTTATTTGTATTTTTAATCCATTTTAATTTAGATTTAACTTTTGCAGAGTATGAGATTATCAGTCCCCTAATGTACGCCTTAAAAGCATCCAAAATGTTATCGGGGGTCGGCTTTGCTCTGTCCTCTGTTTACATTTGTAATAATAAAGGTTAATAATACATTTGACCTACACAAAAAGATCCTACCACGTCAAACGAACAAATGATCTGTCGGCATTTATAAAAATGTACCAAAACGTCCTGTTTCCATCACAGCTGTCGTGATTTTTTTATATATGGTATGACATTACTAGCATAAACACTGTGGATAGAAATGTGGTTATTGTCATGGATATTTGACCCTGGTAAATTGTTCAGTGTGTAAATTTAAATGTTTTATGTAGTCAATTTTTAAATAACTTTTCTTACTATGAGAAAGAAAAGTAGTTGGGAATAGTAATCTCCAGGTGTCCTATAAAGTATTTGTAGAGATGACGTTTTTCAGCCTCTTTGCTTCACCCTGAAGCAATTATACACGGACAAAAAATAATCAGCAAAAACAGATCACCCAAAAAGAAATGAATTAGCTTTTTATTGCTACTTCTGTCAATCTTATCAGATGTATGATTTAGGTCGTCTGCTAAAGTAATACTTCCTGTCTGGATATGATTTAATATGAATTCTATCTAAAAACAGCAGATTTGTCCCTGGTGGGATATACAATTAAATCAATGTGTATTTTCCCCATGTAAGGTACAATTCAAAATGTGAAAACGTCCTTCTTGGTCTGTATGCTGGGATAAAAGGGAAAAGGTTGTATTTTTAATGATCAGGATGCCGACACCTCTGCTGTTACTACAGTAGGTGGAAGCCTACAGTTGAAGTCAGAAGTTTACATACACTTAGGTTCGAGTCATTAAAACTTGTTTCTCAACCACTCCACAAATTTCTTGTTAACAAACTATAGTTTTGGAAAATCAGTTAGGACATCTACTTTGTGCATGACACAAGTCATTTTCCCAACAATTGTTTACAGACAGATTATTTCACTTATAATTCAATGTATCACAATTCCAGTGGGTCAGAAGTTCACATACACAAAATTGTCTGTAACTTTAAACAACTTGGAAAATTACAGAAAATTGTGTCATGGCTTTAGAAGCTTCTGTTAGGGTAATTGACATTGTTTGAGACAATTTGAGACAATTTGTACCTGTGGATGTATTTCAAGGCCTACCTTCGAACTCAGTGCCTCTTTGCTTGACATTGGGAAAATCAAAAGAAAATCAGCCAAGACCTCAGAAACAAAATTGTAGACCTCCACATGTCTGGTTCATCCGTGGGAGCAACTTCCAAACACCTGAAGGTACCATGTTCATCTGTATAAACAATAGTACGCAGGTATAAACACCATGGGACCACGCAGCTGTCATACCGCTCAGGAAGGGAGACGCGTTCGGTCTCCTAGAGATGAGCGTACTTTGGTGCGAAAAGTGCAAATCAATCCCAGAACAACAGCAAAGGACCTTGTGATGATGCTGGAGGATACAGGTACAAAAGTATCTATATCCACAGTAAAACGAAATGAGTCCTATATTGACATAACCTGAAAGACCGCTCAGCAAGGAAGAAGCCACTGCTCAAAAACTGCCATAAAAAAGCCAGACCACGGTTTGTAACTGCACATGTGGACAAAGATCATACTTTTTGGAGAAATGTCCTCTGGTCTGATGAAACAAAAATATAACTGTTTGGCCATAATGACCATCGTTATGTTTGGAGGAAAACTGGGGAGGCTTGCAAACCGAAGAATACCCTCCCAACCGTGAAGCACGGGGGTGGCAGCATTATGTTGTGGGGGTGCTTTGCTGCAGGAGGGACTGGTGCACTTCACAAAAAAGATGGCATCATGACGAGGGAATATTATGTGGATATATTGAAGCAACATCTCAAGACATCAGTTAGGAAGTTAAAGCTTGGTTGAAAATGGGTCTTCCAAATGGACCATGACCCCAAGCATACTTCCAAAATTGTGGCAAAACAGCTTAAGGACAACAAAGTCAACGTATTGGAGTGGCCATCACAAAGCCCTGACCTCAATCCTATAGAACATTTGTGGACAGAACTGAAAAAGCGTGTGCGAGCAAGGAGGCTTACAAACCTAACTCAGTTACACCAGCTCTGTCAGGAGGAATGGGCCAAAATTCACCCAACTTGTTGTGGGAAGCTTGTGGAAGGCTACCTCAAAACGTTTGACCCAAGTTAAACAATTTAAAGGCAATGCTACCAAATACTAATTGAGTGCATGTAAACTTCTCACCCACTGGGAATGTGATGAAATAAATAAAAGCTGAAATAAATAATTCTCTCTACTATTATTCTGACATTTCACATTCTTCAAATAAAGTGGTGATCCTAACTGACCTAAGACAGGGAATTTTTACTAGGATTAAATGTCAGGAATAGTGAAAAACTGAGTTTAAATGTATTTGGCAAAGGTGTATGTAAACTTAAGACTTCAACTGTAGCTCCTCTTTAAATTTGACATTCCTCCTTTTTTGAAATGTAACTCTTGCAGGAAACCACATCTGCTGACAGTCTCTTTAAGTGTTCATGAATTATATGCTTTTCACCCCATCACGGAGCCGTGCACATTCCATGTAATATGTTTGAATTTGTCGGTCTTGTATACAACCAAAGTTAACCTTTTCTTTTCCGTCTATCATTGAAGAACCAGATAAAACATGTTGATTGTGGTGGGCATTCCATGCAATGGGAGAGTCATAGTAAGAACACATAGTTATTGTATACATTTAGGGTTGCACATTTTGGGGAATATTCAGAGGTGGAAACTTTCCGTTGGAATTAACGGGAATATATGGGAATTAAAGAAAATATATGCAAATTAATATTAATACCATTTAATGTTTTTGCATTTAATATATTTACCATATCATTTGGAGACAGAAACATAAACATTTTACCTTATCATAAATATACATAATTGCAAATGATTAAATCCTTACAATATAAATAAAAAAAGCAATTTAGTTACGAATTGAACTTTAATTAAATGAGTTGACTCTTCACATGGGATGATTTCACTGAACAACAAAAAGGAATATTGAATGATCCCCAAAGAACCATTGCATCTCTCAAAAACGTTTTTCAACATACATCTGTAAAATGAAACTAAAGCTTTGGTTGACTTCCTCTTAGGCTTCCATGTCTTCTCCCTGGACCTCAGACTCTGAGGCCTCATCTTTACTGTCACTTTCCAACCTGGTTGAGGACTGAATACATGACCGAATACAGTGTAGCTATTCCCTCCGCAAGGCAATCAAACAAGCTTAGCATCAGTATAAAGACAAAGTAGAGACGCAATTCAACGGCTCAGACATGAGACGTATGTGGAAGGGTCTACAGTCAATCACAGATTACAAAAAGAGAACCAGCCCCGTCTCGGACACCGACATCTTGCTCCCAGACAAACTAAACAACTTCTTTGCTCGCTTTGAGGACAATACAGTGCCACTGACACGGCCCACTACCAAAACCTGCAGGCTCTTCTTCACCGCAGCCAATGTGAGTAAACCGTTTAAACGTGTTAACCCTCGCAAGGTTGCCGGCCCAGACGGCATCCCTAGCTGCGTCCTCAGAGCATGCACAAACCAGCTGGCTGGTGTGTTTACAGACGTATTCAATCAATCCCTATCCCAGTCAGCTGTTCCCACATGCTTCAAGAGGGCCACCATTGTTCCTGTTCCCAAAAAAGCTAAGGTAACCGAGCTAAATGACTATCACTCACTTCTGTTATCATGAAGTACTTTGAGAGACTAGTCAAGGATCATATCACCTCCACCCTACCTAACACCCTAGACCCACTCCAATTTGCTTACCGCCCCAATAGGTCCACAGACGATGCAATCGCAATCACACTGCCCTAACCCATCTGGACAAGAGGAATACCTATATAAGAATGCTGTTCATCGATTACAGCTCAGCATGTAACACCATAGTACCCTCCAAACTCATCATTAAGCACGAGACACCCCGCCCTGTGCAACTGGGTCCTGGACTTTCTGACGGGTCGCCCCCAGGTGGTGAAGGTAGGAAACAACATCTCCACCCCACTGATCCTCAACACTGGGGCCCCACAAGGGTGCATTCTCATCCCCCTCCTGTACTCCCTGTTCACCCACGACTGCGTGGCCATGCACGCCTCCAACTCTATCATCAAGTTTGTAGACGACACTACAGTGGTAGGCTTGATTACCAACAACGACGAGACGGCCTACAGGGAGGAGGTGAGGGTCCTCGGAGTGTGGTGTCAGGAAAATAACCTCACACTCAACGTCAACAAAACAAAAAGGAGATGATCGTGGACTTCAGGAAACACCAGAGGGAGCACCCCCTTATCCACATAGACGGGACAGTAGTGGAGAAGGTGGAAAGTTTTAAGTTCCTCAGTGTACACATCACGGACAAACTGAAATGGTCCACTCACACAGACAGCGTGGTGAAAAAGGCGCAACAGCACCTTGGTTGCACAGATGCACAATCGAGAGCATCCTGTCGGGCTGTATCAGTGCCTGGTATGGCAACTGCTCCGCCCACAACCGTAATTCTCTCCAGAGGGTAGTGAGGTCTGCACAACGCATCACCGGGGGCAAACTACCTGTCCTCCAGGACACCTACACCACCCAATGTCACAGGAAGGCCAAAAGGATCATCAAGGACAACAACCACCCGAGCCACTGCCTGTTCACCCCGCTATCATCCAGAAGGCGAGGTCAGTACAGGTGCATCAAAGCTGGGACTGAGAGACTCTAGCCACTTTAATAATTAAAAATTGGATGTAATAATTGTATCACTAGTCACTTTAAACAATGCCACTTTATATAATGTTTACATACCCTACATTACTCATCTCATATGTATATACTGTACTCTATGCCATCTACTCCATCTTGCCTATGCTTTCGGCCATCGCTCATCCATATATGTGTATGTACATATTCTTATTTATTCCTTTACACTTGTGTGTATAAGGTAGTTGTTGTGAAATTGTTAGATATTACTGCACGGTCAGAACTAGAAGCACAAGCATTTTGCTACACTGGCATTAACATCTGCTAACCATGTGTATGTGATCAACATTTTTTGATTTGATGGCTCGTTGTCAGGCTCAAAAAAAGCCTAAAATTTGCCTGAATGGCCACCAATTTTTCAACTCTTGTACTGGTCAGCCTGTTGTGTGCATTGGTGTGTGTGTGTGTTCCCCAACAAGAACCAGTAGTGGCTGATGTTGGTGGGATTTGGAGGATGATGGAGGCAACAGGGGAAAGAGCCTCAGATCCACAAAGTCCCTTCCACCAGGTGGTTGATGAGATATGCTGGCACGACTGACATATTGCATCTCCATATCAAAACCTTTGCTTGGAAGTGTACATCGCTAGACTGCCAAAAACCTTGCCCTCATCAAGGCCAAGGTGGCGAGACACGGTAGTGATGACACCATAGGCCTTGTTGATCTCTGCACCAGACAGAAATGGTTAAAATACAAGTAGTGATGAAGTCAATCTCTCCTCCACTTTGAGACAGGAGAGATTGACATGCATATTATTATTAGCTCTCTATGTACATCCAAGGACCAGCCGTGCTGCCCTGGGTCAGTTGCAATTTTCCTATATCCTTTTTTGTGGCACCTGACCACACAACTGAACAGTAGTCAAGATGCGACAAAACGTGGGCATGTAGGACCTGCCTTGTTGATAGTGTTGTTAAGAAGGCAGATCAGCACTTCATTATGGACATACCTTTCCCCATCTTAGCTACTATTGTATCAATATGTTTTGACCATGACAGTTTACAATCCAGGGTTACTCCAAGCAGTTTAGTCATCTCAACTTGCTCAATTTCCACATGATTTATTACATGACTTAGTTGAGGTTTGAGTTTAGTGAATGTTTGGTTCCAAATACAATGCTTTTAGTTTAAGAAATATTTATGGCTAACTTATTCCTTGCCACCTGCTCTGAAACTAACTGCAACTCTTTGTTAAGTGTAGCTGAAGTGTATAGTGTTGAGTCATCATGGCTTTACTCAAAGTCAGTTGCATGTCATTAGTAAAAATTGAAAAAAGCAAGGGGCCTAAACAGCTACCCTGGGGACTTCCTGATTCTACCTGGATTATGTTTGAGAAGCTTCCATTAAAGAACACCCTCTGTGTTCTGTTAGACAAGTAACTCTTTATCCACATTATAGCAGGGGGTGTAAAGCCATAACACATACGTTTTTCCAGCAGCAGACTATGATCGATAATGTCAAAAGCTGCACTGAAGTCTAGCAAGACAGCCCCCACAAACATTTTATCATCAATTTCTCAGTCAATCATCAGTCATTTGTGTAAGTGTTGTGCTTGTTGAGTGTCCTTCCCTATAAGCTTGCAGAAAGTCGGTTGTCGATTTGTTTACTCTCAAATAGCATTGTATCTGGTCAAACACAATTTTTCCAGAAGTTTACTAAGGGTTCGTAACAAGCGGATTGGTCGGCTATTTGAGCCCACCCAAGCTAAGCTTCTCCCTACCTCCCATCCTTGCCCACCCAAGCAAAGCTTGTCCCAACCTCCCATCCTTTCCCATTCTTACCCACCCAAGCCAAGCTTGTCCCAATCTTTTCCCACTCTCCCCATCTCTCAGACACACTTACATCCATCCATCAATCGACTTACTCTTCCATTCTCATTAATTCTCATTAATTTACATACAGTTGAAGTCGGAAGTTTACATACACCTTTGCCAAATACATTTAAACTCAGTTTCAGAATTCTTGACATCCAAGTAAAAATTCCCTGTCTTAGGTCAGTTAGGATCACCACTTCATTTTAAGAATGTGAAATGTCAGAATAATAGTAGAGATAATTATTTATTTCAGGTTTTATTTATTTCATCACATTCCCAGTGGGTCAGAAGTTTACATGCACTCAATTAGTATTTGGTAGCATTGCCTTGAAATTGTTTAACTTGGGTCAAATGTTTCAGATAGCCTTCCATAAGCTTCCCACAATAGGTTGGGTGAATTTTGGCCCATTCCTCCTGACAGAGCTGGTGTAACTGAGTCAGATATGTAGGCCTCCTTGCTCGCACACACTTTTTCAGTTCTGCCCACACATTTTCTATAAGATTGTTTATACTTGCGAACTGTTGTTTGTACAGATGAATGTGGTACCTTCAGGCGTTTGGAAATTGCTACCAAGGATGAACCAGACTTGTGGAGGTCGACAATTTTTTTCTGAGGTCTTGGCTGATTTCTTTTGATTTTCCCATGATGTCAAGCAAAGTTTGAAGGTAGGCCTTGAAATACATCCACAGGTACACATCCAATTGACTCAAATGATGTCAATTAGCCTATCAGAAGCTTCTAAAGCCATGACATCATTTTCTGGAATTTTCCAAGTTGTTTAAAGGCACAGTCAACTTAGTGTATGTTAACTTCTGACCCACTGGAATTGTAATACAGTGAATTATAAGTGAAATAATCTGTCTGTAAACAATTGTTGGAAAAACTGTTGCTCCTTACGTAATTTCCGGTCACAACTTGCAGGCTTGTTTTCGAGTTGCTGTGCGTTTTGTTGCCAACCTATTTTGCTACCTGACAACTTTACGGTTTTCACTTTTTAATTACCGTTCATATATTTATTTATTTTTTCCTCAACTTTTTCACTCCGGACGCTTTATCTGGACTGGTAATTTCAGTGTAGGAAAGGATGAAACCGCGTCTGTGCCACCAGTAAGTACAGATCGTAGTATAAATCCCCTGGCACAGTCCCCGCAGCCGGACAACTTTCTCACGGTTTCTGGAAGGAAATGCTGTAGGAACGCTCAACCGGTGTCGCTCATTCAGCCGACAGAAACTTTCAACCGGTTTTCCCCATTAAGCAGCGGGTCGGTGTCAGAGGCCGAGTCTTCTCTGGTCTCTACTCCTCCCGTTACGGGGTCTGAGACGCCGAAGCTTCCCACCATTAGCTCTGACAAATTGAAAACTCTAGTCATTGGCGACTCCATTACCCGCAGTATTAGACTTAAAGCGAATCATCCAGCGATCATACACCGTTTACCCGGGGGCAGGGCTACCGACGTTAAGGCTAATCTGAAGATGGTGCTGGCTAAAGCTAAAACTGGCGAGTGTAGAGAGTATAGAGATATTGTTATCCACGTCGGCACCAACGATGTTAGGATGAAACAGTCAGAGATCACTAAGCGCAACATAGCTTCTGCGTGCATATCAGCTAGAAAGATGTGTCGGCATCGAGTAATTGTCTCTGGCCCCCTCCCAGTTAGGGGGAGTGATGAGCTCTACAGCAGAGTCTCACAACTCAATCGCTGGTTGAAAACGGTTTTCTGCCCCTCCCAAAAGATAGAATTTGTAGATAATTGGCCCTCTTTCTGGGACTCACCCACAAACAGGACCAAGCCTGACCTGCTGAGGAGTGACGGACTCCATCCTAGCTGGAGGGGTGCTCTCATCTTATCTACCAACATAGACAGGGCTCTAACTCCTCTAGCTCCACAATGAAATAGGGTGCAGGCCAGGCAGCAGGCTGTTAGCCAGCCTGCCAGCATAGTGGAGTCTGCCACTAGCACAGTCAGTGTAGTCAGCTCAGCTATCACCATTGAGACCGTGTCTGTGCCTCGATCTGGGTTGGGCAAAACTAAACATGGCGGTGTTCGCCTTAGCAATCTCACTAGGATAAAGACCACCTCCATTCCTGTCATTACTGAAAGAGATCATGATACCTCACATCTCAAAATAGGGCTACTTAATGTTAGATCCCTAACTTCAAAGGCAATTATAGTCAATGAACTAATCACTGATCATAATCTTGATGTGATTGGCCTGACTGAAACATGGCTTAAGCCTGATGAATTTACTGTTTTAAATGAGGCCTCACCTCCTGGCTACACTAGTGACCATATCCCCCGTGCATCCCGCAAAGGCGGAGGTGTTAACATTTACGATAGCAAACTTCAATTTACAAAAAAAAAAATGACGTTTTCGTCTTTTGAGCTTCTAGTCATGAAATCTATGCAGCCTACTCAATCACTTTTTATAGCTACTGTTTACCGGCCTCCTGGGCCATATACAGCGTTTCTCACTGAGTTCCCTGAATTCCTATCGGACCTTGTAGTCATAGCAGATAATATTCTAATATTTGGTGACTTTAATATTCATGGAAAAGTCCACAGACCCACTCCAAAAGGCTTTCGGAGCCATCATCGACTCAGTGGGTTTTGTCCAACATGTCTCTGGACCCACTCACTGTCAGTCATACGCTGGACCTAGTTTTGTCCCATGGAATAAATGTTGTGGATCTTAATGTTTTTCCTCATAATCCTGGACTATCGGACCACCATTTTATTACGTTTGCAATTGCAACAAATAATCTGCTCAGACCCCAACCAAGGAACATCAAAAGTCGTGCTATAAATTCACAGACAACACACAGATTCCTTGATGCCCTTCCAGACTCCCTCTGCCCACCCAAGGACGCCAGAGGACAAAAATCAGTTAACCACCTAACTGAGGATCTCAATTTAACCTTGCGCAATACCCTAGATGCAGTTGCACCCCTAAAAACTAAAAAGAAAATCTCATAAGAAACTAGCTCCCTGGTACACAGAAAATACCCGAGCTCTGAAGCAAGCTTCCAAAAAATTGGAACGGAAATGGCGCCACACCAAACTGGAAGTCTTCCGACTAGCTTGGAAGGACGGTACCGTGCAGTACCGAAGAGCCCTTACTGCTGCTCGATCATCCTATTTTTCTAACTTAATTGAGGAAAATAAGAACAATCCGAAATTCCTTTTTGATACTGTCGCAAAGCTAACTAAAAAGCAGCATTCCCCAAGAGAGGATGACTTTCACTTTAGCAGTGATAAATTCATGAACTTCTTTGAGGAAAAGATTATGATTATTAGAAAGCAAATTACGGACTCCTCTTTAAACCTGCGTATTCCTCCAAACCTCAGTTGTCCTGAGTCTGCACAACTCTGCCAGGACCTAGGATCAAGAGAGACGCTCAAGTGTTTTAGTACTATATCTCTTGACACAATGATGAAAATAATCATGGCCTCTAAACCTTCAAGCTGCATACTGGACCCTATTCCAACTAAACTACTGAAATAGCTGCTTCCTGTGCTTGGCCCTCCTATGTTGAACATAATAAACGGCTCTCTATCCACTGGATGTGTACCAAACTCACTAAAAGTGGCAGTAATAAAGCCTCTCTTGAAAAAGCCAAACCTTGACCCAGAAAATATAAAAAACTATCGGCCTATATCGAATCTTCCATTCCTCTCAAAAATTTTAGAGGGCTGTTGCGCAGCAACTCACTGCCTTCCTGAAAACAAACAATGTATACGAAATGCTTCAGTCTGGTTTTAGACCCCATCATAGCACTGAGACGGCACTTGTGAAGGTGGTAAATGACATTTTAATGGCATCGGACCGAGGCTCTGCATCTGTCCTCGTGCTCCTAGACCTTAGTGCTGCTTTTGATACCATCGATCACCACATTCTTTTGGAGAGATTGGAAACCCAAATTGGTCTACACGTACATGTTCTGGCCTGGTTTAGATCTTATCTGTCGGAAAGATATCAGTTTGTCTCTGTGAATGGTTTGTCCTCTGACAAATCAACTGTAAATTTCAATGTTCCTCAAGGTTCCGTTTTAGGACCACTATTGTTTTCACTATATATTTTACCTCTTGGGGATGTTATTCGAAAACATAATGTAAACTTTCACTGCTATGCGGATGACACACAGCTGTACATTTCAATGAAACATGGTGAAGCCCCAAAATTGCCCTCGCTAGAAGCATGTGTTTCAGACATAAGGAAGTGGATGGCTGCAAACTTTCTACTATTAAACTCGGACAAAACAGAGATGCTTGTTCTAGGTCCCAAGAAACAAAGAGATCTTCTGTTGAATCTGACAATTCATCTTAATGGTTGTACAGTCGTCTCAAATAAAACTGTGAAGGACCTCGGCATTACTCTGGACCCTGATCTCTCTTTTGAAGAACATATCAAGACCATTTCGAGGACAGCTTTTTTCCATCTACGTAACATTGCAAAAATCAGAAACTTTCTGTCCAAAAATGATGCAGAAAAATTAATCCATGCTTTTGTCACTTCTAGGTTAGACTACTGCAATGCTCTATTTTCCGGCTACCCGGATAAAGCACTAAATAAACTTCAGTTAGTGCTAAATACGGCTGCTAGAATCCTGACTAGAACCAAAAAATTTGATCATATTACTCCAGTGCTAGCCTCTCTACACTGGCTTCCTTTCAAAGCAAGGGCTGATTTCAAGGTTTTACTGCTAACCTACAAAGCATTACATGGGCTTGCTCCTACCTATCTCTCTGATTTGGTCCTGCCGTACATACCTACACGTACACTACGGTCACAAGACGCAGGCCTCCTAATTGTCCCTAGAATTTCTAAGCAAACAGCTGGAGGCAGGGCTTTCTCCTATAGAGCTCCATTTTTATGTAACGGTCTGCCTACCCATGTCAGAGACGCAAACTCGGTCTCAACCTTTAAGTCTTTACTGAAGACTCATCTCTTCAGTGGGTCATATGATTTAATGTAGTCTGGCCCAGGAGTGGGAAGGTGAACGGAAAGGCTCTGGAGCAACGAACCGCCCTTGCTGTCTTTGCCTAGCCGGTTGCCCTCTTTCCACTGGGATTCTCTGCCTCTAACCCTATTACAGGGGCTGAGTCACTGGATTACTGGGGCTCTCTCATGCCGTCCCTGGAGGGGGTGCGTCACCTGAGTGGGTTGATTCACTGTTGTGGCCATCCTGTCTGGGTTGGCGCCCCCCACTTGGGTTGTGCCGTGGCGGAGATCTTTGTGGGCTATACTCAGTCTTGTCTCAGGATGGTAAGTTGGTGGTTGAAGATATCCCTCTAGTGGTGTGGGGGCTGTGCTTTGGCAAAGTGGGTGGGGTTATATCCTTCCTGTTTGGCCCTGTCCGGGGGTGTCCTCGGATGGGGCCACAGTGTCTCCTGACCCCTCCTGTCTCAGCCTCCAGTATTTATGCTGCAGTAGTTTATGTGTCGGGGGGCTGGGGTCAGTTTGTTATATCTGGAGTACTTCTCCTGTCCTATTCGGTGTCCTGTGTGAATCTAAGTGTGCGTTCTCTAATTCTCTCCTTTCTCTCTCTCGGAGGACCTGAGCCCTAGGACCATGCCCCAGGACTACCTGACATGATGACTCCTTGCTGTCCCCAGTCCACCTGGCCATGCTGCTGTTCTAGTTTCAACTGACCTGAGCCCTAGGACCATGCCCCAGGACTACCTGACATGATGACTCCTTGCTGTCCCCAGTCCACCTGGCCATGCTGCTGCTCCAGTTTCAACTTCCACCTGACTGTGCTGCTGCTCCAGTTTCAACTGTTCTGCCTTATTATTATTCGACCATGCTGGTCATTTATGAACATTTGAACATCTTGGCCATGTTCTGTTATAATCTCCACCCGGCACAGCCAGAAGAGGACTGGCCACCCCACATAGCCTGGTTCCTCTCTAGGTTTCTTCCTAGGTTTTGGCCTTTCTAGGGAGT
This sequence comes from Oncorhynchus nerka, assembly GCF_034236695.1. Taxonomy (NCBI): domain Eukaryota; kingdom Metazoa; phylum Chordata; class Actinopteri; order Salmoniformes; family Salmonidae; genus Oncorhynchus; species Oncorhynchus nerka. The sequence goes on from NC_088409.1 coordinate 72,901,111, forward strand.
TTTTCCTAGCCACCGTGCTTCTACACCTGCATTGCTTGCTGTTTGGGGTTTTAGGCTGGGTTTCTGTACAGCACTTTGAGATATCAGCTGATGTACGAAGGGCTATATAAATACATGTGATTTGATTTGATTTGAAACTATAGTTTGTTTAACAAGAAATTTGTGGAGTGGTTGAGAAATGAGTTTTAAGACTCCAACCTAAGTGTATGTAAACTTCAGACTTCAATTGTATATTCATATTCACCATCCCTCACACACACACACGTACACACCCACAAATATATTGTTTTACAGCTGCCGTTTAAAATTGATGAAATATTTTTTGGGTCACTGGCCTACACACAATTCCGCATAATGTCAAAGTGGAACTTTGTTTTTCAAAAGGTTTACAAATTGAAAATAAAAAGTTGAAATGTCTTGAGCCCGTAAGTATTCAAACCCTTTCTTACGGCAACCCAAAATAAGTTCAGGAGTAACAATTTGTTTAAAAGGTCACATAATAAGTTGCATCGACTGACTGTGTGCAATAATTGTGTTAAAATTGTGCCTGTGTCATCTTTGTCCCCCACACATACAGACAATTGTAAGGTCCTTCAGTCGAGCAGTGAATTTCAAACAAAGATTCAACCGCAAAGACCAGGGAGGTTTTCCAATGCCTCGCAAAAAATACACCTATTTGTAGATGGGTAAAAAAAGCAGACATTGAATATCCTTTTGAGCTTGGTGAAGTTATGATTACACTTTGGATGGTGTATCAATACATCCAGTCACTACAAAGATACAGGTGACCTTCCTAACGCAATGCCACAGAGAGGAGGGAAATGGCTCAGGGATTTCACCATGAGGCCAATGGTGACTTTAACAGTTATAGTGTTAAATGGCTGTGATTGGAGATAACTGCGAATGGATCAACAACATTGTAGTTACTCCACAATTCTAACATAATTGACAGAGTTAAAAGGAGGAAGCCTGTACAGAATAAAAAAATATTCAAAACATGCATCCTGTTTGCAACAATGCACTATAGTAATACTGCAAAAAATGTGGCAAAGCATGTCAATTTTGGTCCTGAATATGAAGTGTTATGTTTGGGGCAAATCCAATACAACACATTACTGAGTACCACTCTCCATATTTTCAAGTATAGTGTTGGCTGCATCATGCTATGGATAATCTTGTATTAGTTATAGACTGGAGAGTTTTTCAGGGGAAAAAATAACTAAATGGAGCTAAGCACAGGCAAAATCCTAGAGGAAAACCTAGTTCAGACTGCTTTCTACTAGAAACTGGGAGATTAATTCCCCTTTCAGCAGGACAATAACCTAAAACACAACGCCAAATCTACACTGGAGATGCTTACCAAGAACACAGTGAACTTAGCCGAGTTAGGGGTTTGACTTAAATCTGCTTGAAAATCTATGGCAAAACCTGAAAATGGTTGTCTAGCAATAACCAACAACTAGTTTGACAGAACTTGAAGAATTTTGAAAGTAATAATGGGAAAATGTTGCACTATCCAGGTTTGGAAAGCTCACAGCTGTAATTGCTGCCAAAGGTTCTTCTACAATTTTTCAATACATTTGCACAAATTTATAAAAACATGTTTTCACTTTGTCATTATGGGTTATTGTGTGTAGATAGGTGATACAAATAATAATATTTTAATACATTTTCAATTCAGACTGTAACACAAAATCTTTAATAAGTCAAGGGGTATAAACATTTTCTAAAGGCACTTTATGCTATATTTCCCCCTTTCAATTGTCTTTTCAGTTGGCTACATCTTTTGTTACTTCATAGAGAAGAACATTCACTTGGGGAGAGTATAGATTGTATTGGGTGGAGGGAGAAAGGATAGTGTCTCAACTTGCAATAAGCTCATCATAGGCATCGCTGTATGTAGCCTATTGTGCTCATATTTTTTTCCTACTTCTTCCTCTTCTCAGAACAGGGAGCTTCCCTTCTTCAACTGGAAAGGTTTCTTGTAGCTTGATTAGGGCTCCATCAGCGCTTGTGCATTCCATCCTTTGCGTTCCCTTCCATACCCAGAACACTGCTGGGAAGCGAAGCTGAGACTTGATCCCCTTTTCCTCTAATATGCGAGAAGACTTGGGCAGTATTTCTGTTACATGTATTCAAAATATGTTTCAATTACTTTTGAATATTTTTTATATTTTGTAAATGACTACCGCCCCATAGCACTCACTTCTGTCATCATGAAGTGCTCTGAGAAACTAGTCAAGGATCTGTCATGACGTTGGCCTGTTGGTGAGGTTTATGACCCCCATAAATACCTTTCACCCGTTCCTCTCTCTCTCTACAGAGTGACTCTTGGAAAGCCCTTTGTTAACATAGAGTCTGAAAACATCAAAAGGGCGGGGACCAGAACTATATTTCGGTAATCCAACCAGTTGAAATTATGCGTTGGTACTTAAAGAATATGATACCAGATCAGTTGTCATCTGAGACATTATTACTGATGATAGGATGACAAACTGTATCTTGGAAAGTCTACACATTATATTTATCAGATTCACATGGAATTGTTGTGCAATTTAAATGTTTAAATATTAAACTTTTTGTGAACAGATGAAATGTAATTTTAGCTTCTAAATGAGAGAATTGGTTTTCATAAGTGAACTAGGCTCAACTCCGTGGCCCCGCCCAAGTGAACAGACATTGGTTGTAAACTATGAAATACGCCCTGCTCTCCCCACTACATAAGCCCCTGTTTTGTGTTCCCGAGGACATGAGGACGACGGTCCATACGTTAAAAGGGCTAATATCGAACTACAGAACTAAGTCAACTTCAGCGTGAGCTTAAATTATGGCAACTTGGTATGATCTTTGAACTCTTATTCACTAAAGAAGTGATACCTCCTAGCCGTTTAGTGAGCAGCAGCAGCTGTAAACGTGGTCTAGGAAAGGACGGACAAAGTATCTCTTCTAACAAACACACGACGGTACGACAACGTATCCGTTCTACCACACGACATATTCTTCAAAGGACAAGGGAGATCTCTGTTGGGCAACACGGCCTTCCATCTACGACCAACCTATTGAAGCACCGCTCAGAGTAAATATTTCTTGCATTTTCCTTTTCCAAATGGGCAGTTATTTAGAATGCATAAGATTCTGTATTTACGATAACATAGCTTTACAAGATCCGATCAGAGACCAAATTTCTTTGTTCCTCAGTCTTCCAACGCTTTCATTCAAAACCCAACCCCCTTTGTGTAACCAGCCGTCATATCGGTTCCATCTGCTTGGGACGTTTTCTTTTATTAAATCATTAGTAATCAATGTATGACCCATCCTGTGTATGTGTAATTTGGTGTGATTGTTTAGGTATTTAGTAAATAAATAAATAAACCAAATTTTGCATTGCTGATTCAACTTGTTAGTCAGGGTTCGTGGAGATAACCAAGAATTCTACGACTTCGGTTGAGACTGAATAAGGTGACGATTAAGAATTGACCGCCATTGATGTAAAAGATAACCAGGTCTTTAAGAGTTTATTCAGAAGGTAACAGCTCTATAAACATCCTTTCGTGGTGCCCTGACATTTTAGTTAATTACATTTACATGATTAGTTTTATCAGGTAATATTAATTACAGATAAATTATTTTATAGAATAGCATGTCATATCACTTAATCCGGCATAGCAAAGACACAACAGATCATATCCCCTCCACCTTACCTGCCACCCTAGATCCACTTCAGTTTGCATACCGCCACAACAGGCCCACAAACGACGCAATCGCCATCACACTGCACACTGCTCTAACCCATCTTGACAAGAGGGATACCTATGTAAGAATGCTGTTCATTGACTACAGCTCAGCTTCAACACCATAGTACCCTCCAAGCTCATCATCAAGCTGGAGGCCCTGGGTCTCAACCCCGCCCTGTGCAACTGGGTCCTGGACTTTGACGGGCCGCCCCCAGGTGGTGAAGGCAGGAAAACATCTCCACTTCGCTGAACGTCAACACTGGGGCATGGGTGGGTGCATGCTCAGCCCCCTCCTGTACTCCCTGTTCACCCACGACTGTGTGGCCATGCATGCCTCCAACTCAATCATCAAGTTTGCAGACGACACAACAGTAGTAGACAGCCTACAGGGAGGATGTGAGGGCACTCTGAGTGTGGTGTCAGGAAAACAACCTCTCACTCAATGTCAACAAAACAAAGAAGATGATCGTGGACTTCAGGAAACAGCCCCCTATCCACATCGAAGGGACAGCAGTGGAGAAGGTGGAAAGTTAAAGTTCCTCGGCTTACACATCACAGACAAACTGAAATGGTCCACCACACAGACAATGTGGTGAAGAAGGCGCAACAGCGCCTCTTCAACCTCAGGAGGACAACAACCACCCGAGCCACTGCCTGTTCACACTACTACCATCCAGAAGGCCATCAGACTGCTAAACAGCAATCACTAACTCAGAGAGGATGCTGCCTACATTGAGACCCAATCACTGGCCCCTTTAATAAATGGATCACTAGTCACTATAAACAATGCAACCTCAAATAATGCCACTTTAATAATATTTACATATCATATGTATATACTGTATTTTATACCATCTATTGCACCTTGCCTATGCTCAGCCATCGATCATCCATATGTGGCGGCAGGTAGCCTAGTGGTTAGAGTGTTGGACTTGTAACTGAAAGGTTGCATGATCGAATCCCCGAGCTGACAAGGTAAAAATCTGTTGTTCTGCCCCTGATCAAGGCAGTTAGCCCACTGTTCCTAGGCCATCATTGAAAATAATTTGTTCTTAAAATAAATTCACCCTGCATTGGTATCAGGAGTCTGATGGCACTATGGTGTGAAAAGAGCGTCTGCTAAATGAGCTAAATATAAATGTACATGTAAAAATTAACAATTGCAAAGCATGCTTAGTATTATTCTAATTAGCTCTGCCCAGAATGAAGGCCAATAATAATACCCAGTGTGCTTTGCAGTTCGTTTTTGGTATGTTAATTTTCACATTTACAGTGCATTTACATTTTGGGTCAGTTAGCAGACACTAATCCAGAGTGATTTACAGTCATTGCATTCAAGGTAGATAAACAACAACATATCAGTCATAGCAAGTAAAACATGTCTGTAACCGTTACTGAGAATGTTGTTGCTGTTTGGGCTGTCTAATTACAAATGTATTTCTGTATTTTAAAAATACCAAATACATGTATTTTAATGAAATATATTTAAAAATCCAAGTATTTTTTCGTTTATTTTCATATATTGATCTTTGTGGTATTTTATAATTTTTGAAGATCCCTGGCTACAAGGGAGTCAGAGCCCTTTACTGCCAACATCCACTGGTTTGCATTGGTGAGTCAGAGGCAACACTCAGCCCTGCAGCTCCAGACCTCTTGTCACTCCTCCTTAATACTTTCATTAAAGTGATTACACACAGCCTTTTGTTTTAGCTCTTGTCATTGTTGTGGCAAATATAACTTACTGCACCAAGGGAATTAATTGGCTGGCGTTGACCTGTGGGGTGACAAAGACAAAGACAAATCCTCTGACTCAGGGGATACTTAGTCAGTGTGCCCTAAAAGCCCCTCATCATCATACTGAAATAGAGGGAAACATCCAAGCGGTCTTGAGTGCTACTAAAATAGTCTATATTTTTAGTATGTGGTACTTCAGGCCTTTCCTCTTTGTGTTCTCTCACACAGCATGGCCTGCTGCTAGTGCTGAAGGATCCAGCTGAAGGATCAAAAGCACCAGCCTGATTTAGTTAGTGGAGAACTTCCTGACAATATTCCTTTAAACTGGAAAATGTTACATTTTTCCTCTGTGGCTTCCTCTAGGAGACAACGACAGTGTACATGCAGTCCAAAAACGACAATAGGGATTGTGGTGGTAACATCCTGCCTTGCACACATGTTTTCTTCTTTAATGGTAGCAAACACAAATTGGTGGCATCAATGTAGAATAAGACATGACACTTCATCCTTCAAATCTGAAATGATCAAGGGTTTTATGAAGTTAGCTACACTGGTATGGACGAATTCTTATCCCTGTTCTAAAATTATATTACCTTGTTCTATCTTTGTATTGAACTAGTTATATATTACCTTGTTCTATCTTTGTATGACACTAGTTATATATTACCTTGTTCTATCTTTGTATTGAACTAGTTATATATTACCTTGTTCTATCTTTGTATGGAACTAGTTATATATTACCTTGTTCTATCTTTGTATGACACTAGTTATATATTACCTTGTTCTATCTTTGTATGGAACTAGTTATATATTACCTTGTTCTATCTTTGTATGACACTAGTTATATATTACCTTGTTCTATCTTTGTATGACACTAGTTATATATTACCTTGTTCTATCTTTGTATGGAACTAGTTATATATTACCTTGTTCTATCTTTGTATGACACTAGTTATATATTACCTTGTTCTATCTTTGTATGGAACTAGTTATATATTACCTTGTTCTATCTTTGTATGACACTAGTTATATATTACCTTGTTCTATCTTTGTATTGAACTAGTTATATATTACCTTGTTCTATCTTTGTATTGAACTAGTTATATATTACCTTGTTCTATCTTTGTATTGAACTAGTTATATATTACCTTGTTCTATCTTTGTATGGAACTAGTTATATATTACCTTGTTCTATCTTTGTATTGAACTAGTTATATATTACCTTGTTCTATCTTTGTATGGAACTAGTTATATATTACCTTGTTCTATCTTTGTATGGAACTAGTTATATATTACCTTGTTCTATCTTTGTATTGAACTAGTTATATCTTTGTATTGAACTAGTTATATATTACCTTGTTCTATCTTTGTATGGAACTAGTTATATATTACCTTGTTCTATCTATCTTTGTATGACACTAGTTATATATTACCTTGTTCTATCTTTGTATTGAACTAGTTATATATTACCTTGTTCTATCTTTGTATGACACTAGTTATATATTACCTTGTTCTATCTTTGTATGGAACTAGTTATATATTACCTTGTTCTATCTTTGTATGACACTAGTTATATATTACCTTGTTCTATCTTTGTATGACACTAGTTATATATTACCTTGTTCTATCTTTGTATTGAACTAGTTATATTACCTTGTTCTATCTTTGTATGACACTAGTTATATATTACCTTGTTCTATCTTTGTATGACACTAGTTATATATTACCTTGTTCTATCTTTGTATGACACTAGTTATATATTACCTTGTTCTATCTTTGTATGGAACTAGTTATATTACCTTGTTCTATCTTTGTATGACACTAGTTATATATTACCTTGTTCTATCTTTGTATTGAACTAGTTATATTACCTTGTTCTATCTTTGTATGACACTAGTTATATATTACCTTGTTCTATCTTTGTATGGAACTAGTTATATTACCTTGTTCTATCTTTGTATTGAACTAGTTATATTACCTTGTTCTATCTTTGTATGACACTAGTTATATATTACCTTGTTCTATCTTTGTATGGAACTAGTTATATATTACCTTGTTCTATCTTTGTATGACACTAGTTATATATTACCTTGTTCTATCTTTGTATGACACTAGTTATATTACCTTGTTCTATCTTTGTATGACACTAGTTATATATTACCTTGTTCTATCTTTGTATGGAACTAGTTATATATTACCTTGTTCTATCTTTGTATGACACTAGTTATATATTACCTTGTTCTATCTTTGTATTGAACTAGTTATATATTACCTTGTTCTATCTTTGTATTGAACTAGTTATATATTACCTTGTTCTATCTTTGTATGACACTAGTTATATATTACCTTGTTCTATCTTTGTATGACACTAGTTATATATTACCTTGTTCTATCTTTGTATGACACTAGTTATATATTACCTTGTTCTATCTTTGTATGACACTAGTTATATATTACCTTGTTCTATCTTTGTATGACACTAGTTATATATTACCTTGTTCTATCTTTGTATGACACTAGTTATATATTACCTTGTTCTATCTTTGTATGACACTAGTTATATATTACCTTGTTCTATCTTTGTATGACACTAGTTATATATTACCTTGTTCTATCTTTGTATGGAACTAGTTATATATTACCTTGTTCTATCTTTGTATTGAACTAGTTATATATTACCTTGTTCTATCTTTTGTATGACACTATCTTTGTTATATATTACCTTGTTCTATCTTTGTATGGAACTAGTTATATATTACCTTGTTATATCTTTGTATTGAACTAGTTATATATTACCTTGTTCTATCTTTGTATGACACTAGTTATATATTACCTTGTTCTCTTTGTATTGAACTTTATATATTACCTTGTATTGATTGACTAGTTATATATTACCTTGTTCTATCTTTGTATGACACTAGTTATATATTACCTTGTTCTATCTTTGTATGGAACTAGTTATATATTACCTTGTTCTATCTTTGTATTGAACTAGTTATATATTACCTTGTTCTATCTTTGTATGACACTAGTTATATATTACCTTGTTCTATCTTTGTATGACACTAGTTATATATTACCTTGTTCTATCTTTGTATGACACTAGTTATATATTACCTTGTTCTATCTTTGTATGGAACTAGTTATATATTACCTTGTTCTATCTTTGTATTGAACTAGTTATATTACCTTGTTCTATCTTTGTATGACACTAGTTATATATTACCTTGTTCTATCTTTGTATTGAACTAGTTATATATTACCTTGTTCTATCTTTGTATGACACTAGTTATATATTACCTTGTTCTATCTTTGTATTGAACTAGTTATATTACCTTGTTCTATCTTTGTATTGAACTAGTTATATATTACCTTGTTCTATCTTTGTATGACACTAGTTATATTACCTTGGCAGTGGAACTTATTTATGTGTTATGGGAATATGTGTGTTTTCACTATTGATGCCCTAAATGGAGATTCAGCCAACATCATTTATAATTCATCAGCACATCTACAGTTTGGGTCTTTCTTTTTTACAATGGGGGTTTCCATTAGCAATGGGACTCATTAAAGAGTCCTGATTACAGCAGGCATTATTTAGATTTCTACACTTTGTTGCAAATTAATCCAAATTCCTTTGGACAATAAGCTTGAAGCCATGAATCTGGGGAGGTTCCAGAGGAGGAGCCCTGAGAGGATGAGATCAATAATTTGGTTAGAAATAGCGGGGCTGTGCTGGTGGCTCCTCTCTGCCACTGAGATTACTGAGTACATCAATCAGATATGTGCATCACCAAATGCAACATCTCAAGTGACTCTTTACTGTCTGTCAAAGGTATCTTTCCTCACTGTTTTGATGTCAATCACAGCTAAACAGGTGGCAGCTGTTGCAATGTCTGTCCTATAGGTATTACTTTCAAGCAGATTTAAAGCCACTAATTAAAAGCTTAATTCCCTCTGTCGTGCATCACCAGAGGCTTTTAGAGAAACGAAGAGACCATTTAAAAAGCAAGCAGACAACACGATGGCAAAGTGCAAAGAAAATGGTGTCTGGCTGGAAGATAATGGAAGATAATTACATTCATGATAAAGAATATTATTTTGCTCCAATCAACAAATATAATTTGATGCATCAGCGTTGTCATTTGAATAATAAATGTAAACACTTTTAATGTCCTTTGTATCCACTGGCCTTGAAAATGAGCAACAGCAACTATTATCAATTATTCTGTATAAACACAATGAGTGGCTCATTACTGAACTGAAATGTTGACCTCGCATTGTTGTAAGTATAAATAAAAGTAATTATCATCACTACTAATAAATTATTTACAAGGCAGGTATAAATACAAAATTATACATATTAATTAGCTGTTCAGTAACTTGCAATTAGACCATTTGGACAGCCAATTGACCAAATGATTTAGCAAAATCCATACAATGGAAGGGTCCTTAGCTTACAGGGACTTTGGTGGTCTGCTTAAAACATGTTGGTATTAAAAATGGAATTGATCAGAAAATTGATCAGTGTAGACATTGTTAATGTTGTAAATGACAATTGTAGCTGTAAACGGCTGATTTAAAAAAGAATGAATATCTACGTAGGCGTACAGACTCCCATTATCAACAACCATCACTCCTGTGTTCCAATGGCACGTTGTGATAGTTAATCCAAGTTTATTATTTTAAAAGGCTAATTTATCATTAGAAAACCATTTTGCAATTATGTTAGCACAGCTGAAAACTGTAGTGCTGATTAAAGAAGCATTCCAACTGGCCTTCTTTAGACTAGTTGAGTATCTGGAGCATCAGCATTTGTGGGTTCAATTAGACTCCAGAAGACTGTGTGATCATGATCTCCACAGCCAATGTGAGTAAGACCTTTAAACAGGTCAACATTCAGAAGGCCGCGGGGCCAGACGGATTACCAGGAAGTGTACTCTGAGCATGCGCTGACCAACTGGCAAGTGTCTTCACTGACATTTTCAACCTCTCCCTGTCTGAGTCTGTAATACCAACATGTTTTAAGCAGACCACCAAAGTCCCTGTGCCCAAGAACACCAAGGTAACCTGCCTAAATGACTACCGACCTGTAGCACTCACATCTGTAGCTGTGAAGTACTTTGAAAGGCTGGTCATGGCTCACATCAACACCATTTTCCCAGAAATCCTAGACCCACTTCAATTTGCATACCGCCCCAACAAATCCACAGATGATGCAATCTCTATTGCACTCCACACTGCCCTTTTCCTCCTGGACAAAAGGACACCTATGTGAGAATGCTATTCATTAACTACAGCTCCGCGTTCAACACCATAGTGCCCTCAAAGCTCATCACTAAGCTAAGGACCCTGGGGCTAAACACCTCCCTCTGCAACTGGATCCAATACTTCCTGATGGGCCGCCCCCAGGTGGTAAGGGTAGGTAATAACACATCCGCCACGCTGATCCTCAACACAGGGGCCCCTCAAGGGTCCGTGCTCAGTCCCCTCGTGTACTCCCTGTTCACTCATGACTGCACGGCCAGGCACGACTCCAACACCATCATTAAGTTTGCCGATGACACAACAGTGATAGGCCTGATCACCGACAATGATGAGACAGCCTATAGGGTGGAGGTCAGAGACCTGGCCGTGTGGTGCCAGGACAACAACCTCTCCCTCAACGTGATCAAGACAAAGGAGATGATTGTGGTCTATAGGAAAAAGAGGACTGAGCACACGCTGCAGTGGAGCAGGTTGAGAGCTTCAAGTTCCTTGGTGTCCACATCACCAACAAACTATCATGGTCCAAGCACACCCAGACAGTCATGAAGAGGGCACGACAAAACCTATTCCCCCTCAGGAGACTGAAAATATTTGGCAAGGGTCCTCAGATCCTCATAAGGTTCTACAGCTGCACCATCGAGAGCATCCTGACTGGTTGCATCACTGCCTGGTATGGCAACTGCGACCGCAAGGCACTACAGAGGGTAGTGCAAACGGCCCAGAAGACCCCAGCGGTGCCGGAGTGCCAAGTCTAGGTCCAAGAGGCGTCTAAACAGCTTCTACCCCAAGCCATAAGAACATCTAATCAAATGGCTACCTAGACTATTTGCATTTGCCCCCCCCCCCCCCCCCAAGTCGGTTAAAATGACTTCTCGTGGGAGATGTGTAGACAAATGCCGTGTTCAAAGCAACTGACTTCAGACTTCAGTGCATTCAAGTTAACTGGGAACTCGGGGAAAAACAAGCTCCAACTGGGAAAATAGTTTTGAACGGTCATCCAACTCGGAATTTGAAGTCTGAAACAAAAACGTGCACAGTTCGAGCGAATCCAGGAAGTGAGGTTGCAGGCTAGCTCAGTGCTGCCTCCTCTAAGTATATTGAGTTGAAGGCCGAGCAGGTATTGCAGGCTGGCATTGGCTACTAAAATCATTTCAAGGACATACAGTACATCTTGTGTAATAGAAGCAATTATTGGTACCATAATTGTCTTCGAAATGTGTATTTATTTACACAAAGATTAACCATGAAGATTGCCACTTTCCCCTTCACTATAATGGGGATCCTGTTTTCTGAAAACAATGCCTGCAGTACCGCGGTTGGCCTTGAACTTCAATGAGAGGGGGCATTTGTTCTCCCCCGTTTACCCCCACCGTAGCTGGGTTAGTGAAGCTAGATTCACTGGTATCTTTAACCCCTGCCGCAGTGACCTGCTCCTAGATCTCAGACTAGATAAGCCATGGCCCATACACCATTACCACAGTCCAGGGAGGAAAGCCAAGGGGATAAAAAAAAAGTCAGTTATGGATGTTCTGCGGGTCATTACACACTAGTTATACCACAAACCATCCTCCTTTCTCTGCTGCTTTTGTTTCCTGCTTTCAAATGTGACCAACAATCATACATTGAGGCAGCAACATGCCTTCGGGTGTGAGTGATGACAGGACAGCAGCATAGAGGGATCTCAAAGACCTCATACAGTGACATTATCACAAAGGCTGAAAAATACTGTGTGGCTCTAACAACCACAGCCCTGGGCTGACACATTTCTGTTTGCAGTTGATTGTGAATGACCTTAGGAAACAGCATTGAGGAGGCACCAAAGTATCAGCGATGAGGAACGTTTTGAATAGAGACATTCAAGGAGACATGGTACTGTGGTTTGTAATGGACTGACATCTTTGGAACCATGGCATCATTTAAAATGTACTAGATGTTGAATTACAACACTAGTACAACAGCAAAGCACGGTGGCTAGGAAAAACTCCCTAGAAAGGCCGGAACCTAGGAAGAAACCTAGAGAGGAACCAGGCTATGAGGGGTGGCCAGTCCTCTTCTGGCTGTGCCGGGTGGAGATTATAACAGAACATGGCCAAGATGTTCAAATGTTCATAGAAGACCAGCAGGGTCTGCTGCATGTGTTTGGTAGGCTACAGCTGCAACCATGGCCACTGAATTCTTTTTTCAGTGGCCTGCAGGACACATTTGACATGTTCTAAAGGTTGAGGTTTATATGACACCCCAGAATAAGTGAAAGAGCAGGGCGGGAATAGTAAGACCTCTGAAAGTCAAACTTGGATCATTTTTGTCGATTCTAAAGAACCGATCACAGTTCGTGTTTTAGTTTGGTTGTTCATATTTTACAGCTTCTGACCATTTTTCTGTTGTCCCACCAAGCTGATATCTACAGTACTTGGTTGAAAACAATCCACGGAAAAGATACAACGGTTGGAGCATTAAAATAAACACATATTTGTGCAAGGTATGAAACACTGAAGGTGAAGACAACACAGTGTTCTACCATTCAATTCACACAAGGAGGACTATCAGCTTGTTGCCTTCACACCACAACACAAATAATGGCTCTATTATCTCCCATAATTGACGTCTTCAGAGAGAACAAAAAGTGTACAATTTGCACCATCTGCCTAATAGGGAACCCTACTATCTGAGCTATTCTCAAGGTTTAATTTCCATTAGGGTTCCCACAGGGTAATCCTGAGCTGTGGCTATGTCTGGTAATGTAAGCAATAAATAATGGTGCCTGGTCTTTCCTACAGTTTGAGAAGAGCAGCCCATTGTCTGATACGACTTGTGTTGGTAGAAAAAACATTGTTGGTTGCCATCACTGTGTTTTCTACGCTAAGAGAACTCCTAGTAACTATCAAACAAGGCCTTCAGGATGGTTATTCTATTCTGAGGTGTCTGAATGTGTTGTTTGCGAACCACTGGGGCATCTGCTCTGAAGAAAATAGTTCAATAAAAGGTTTTAAAAAAAGAACAATAGAGCTAGGCTAGTACATTAAGTAGTGGCTTTCTTTATTATGTTCTTACTGTTGCATCACAAATACATGAGTGCATGTTCATTTGCATAATTCTCCCTTGTAAAGTTATTATACTGAACCAGTATTTGGCCGCTAGTGTTCTGTACTGTATAGATATGCTAATAGAAAACAATTCTTTTCCAGTGTCCATGCCATTGTTATATGGCCACGGGTACTGTAATTTATATAATTGTTTTCACAAGTATTTGGAGACTACAACCTATGATGTTCTTCAGTTGCATACAAACACGATGTAACATTTACAGGGATGATGTTCATCTTCTCTCAGTTCACTAGGGCTCACACACAAAAGCAGTGGTGTAAAGTACTTAAGTAAAAATACTTTAAAGTTCTACTTAAGTTGTTTTTTTGGGTATCTGTACTTTACTTCACTATTTATATTTAACATCTTTTATTTCACTGCATTCCTAAAGAAAATAATATATTTTTTACTCCATACATTTTCCCTGACACCCAAAAGTACTTATTACATTTTGAATGATTAGCAGGACAGGAAAATGGTCCAACTCACGTAGTTATCAAGAGAACATTCCTGGTCATTCCTACTGCCTCTGATCGGCGGACTTACTTAACACACATGCTTCATTTGTAAATGTGTTGTGTGCTCGTCTATCCGTGAATAAAAAATAAAAAATGGAAATGGTGTCGTCTGGTTTAGTTAATATAAGGAATATGAAATAATTTATACTTTTACTTTTGAAACCAAATAATTTTACTCAAGTAATATTTTACTGGGTGACTTAGTAATTTTCTATGAAGGTATCTTTACTTTTAACCTAATCAAATTGTATTTGTCAGATGCAGGTTACAACAGGTGTAGCCTTACCGTGAAATGCTTACTTACAAGCCCTTAAAACAACAATTTAAAGAAAAATATTTATGAAATTAACAAATATAAAAAAGAAAAGTGCAACAACAAAATAACAATAACTAGACTGTATACAGGGGGTACTGGTACCGTGTCAATGTGCGGGGATACAAGTTAGTCGAGGTAATACGTACATGTAGGTAGCTAACTATGCATAGATAATAAACAGCGAGTAGCAGTCTTATGGCTTGGGGGTATAAGCTGTTAAGAAGCCTCTTGGACCAAGACTTGGCGCTCTGGTACCGCTTGCCGTGTGGTAGCAGAGAGAACAGTCTATGACTAGGGTGGCTGGAGTCTTTGGCAATGTTTAGGGCCTTCCTCTGACACCGCCTGGTATAGAGGTCCTGGATGGCAGGAAGCTTGGCCACAGTGATGTATTGGGCCGTATGCACTACCCTCTGTAGCACCTTGCAGTCAGTGGCCGAGCAGTTGCCATACCAGGCGATATTGCAACCATGCTCTCGATGGTGCAGTTTTATAACTTTTAGAAAATCTGAGGACCCATGCCAAATCTTTTCAGTCTCCTGAGGGGGAATAGGCTTTGTCGTGCCCTCTTCACGACTGTCTTGGTGTGTTTGGACCATGATAGTGTGTTGGTGATGTGGACACCAAGGAACTTGAAGCTCTCAACCTGCTATACTACAGCCCCATCGATGAGAATGAGGTCGTGCTTGGCCCTCCTTTTCCTATAGTCCACAATCATCTCCTTTGTCTTGATCATGTTGCGGGAGAGGTTGTTGTACTGGCACCACACTTCCAGGTCTCTGACCTCCTCCCTATAGGCTGTCTCATTGTTATCGGTGATCAGGTCTACCACCGTTGTGTCGTCGGCAAACCTAATGATGGTGTTGGAGTCGTGCTTGGCCACTCCGCCATGGGTGAACAGGGAGTACAGGAGGGGACTAAGCACGCACCCCTGTGGGGACCCCGTGTTGAGGATCAGCGTGGCAGATTTGTTGTTGCCTACCCTTACCACCTGGGGGCGTCCCGTCAGGACGTCTTGGTTCCAGTTGTAGAAGAAGGTGTTCCGTCCCAGGGTCCTTAGCTTAGTGATGAGCTTGGAGGGCACTATGGTGTTGAACGCTGAGCTGTAGTTAATGAATTGCATTCTCACATAGGCATTCCTTTTGTCCAGGTGGGAAAGGGCAGTGTTGAGTGCAATAGAGATTGCGTCATCTGTGGATCTGTTGGGGCGGTATGCAAATTCGGGTGGGTCTAGGGTTTCTGGGATGATGGTGTTGTGAGCCATTACCAGCCTTTCAAAGCACTTCATGGCTACAGACATGATTGCTATGGGTTGATAGTCATTTAGGCAGGTTACCTTAGTGTTCTTTGGCACAGGGACTATGGTGGTCTGCTTGAAACATGTAGGTATTAAAGACTCGGCCAGGGACATGTTGAAAATGTCAGTGAAGACACTTGTCAGTTGGTTAGCTCACGCTCAGAGTACATGTCCTGGCAATCCATCTGGCCCTGCTGCCTTGTGAATGTTGACCTGTTTAAAAGGTCTTACTCACATTGGCCACATTGGGCTGGTGCGCTCATGCATGCTTCAGTGTTGCTTGCCTCGATGCGTGCATAGAAGTAATTTAGCTCGTTTGGTAGGATCGTGTTACTGGGCAGCTCACGGCTGGGCTTCCCATTGTAGTCCATAATAGTTTGCACGCCCTGCCACATCCGACGAGCGTTGGAGCCAGTGTAGTAGGATTCCATCTTAGTCCTGTATTTATGCTTTGCCTGTTTGATGGCTTGGCTGAGGGCATAGCTGGATTTCTAATAAACTCATTGAAAGTGGCAGCTCTACTCTTTAGCTCAGAGTGGATATTGCCTGTAATCCATGGCTTCTGGTTGGGGTATGTACAGTGCCTTCAGGAAGTATTCAGACCCCTTGACGTTTTTACAGCCTTATTCTAAAATGGATTAAATCGTTTCCCCCCCTCAATCTACACACAATACCCCATAATGACAAAGCAAAAACTTTAGATATTTTTGCTAATTTATTAAAAACTCTGAAATATAACATTTACATAAGTATTCAGACCCTTCACTCATTATTTTATTGAAGCACCTTTGGCAGAAATTATAGCCTCGAGTCTTCTTGGGTAGGACGCTACAAGCTTGGCACACCTGTATTTTGGGAGTTTCTCCCAGTCTTCTCTGCAGATCCTCACAAGTTCTGTCAGGTTGTATGGGGAGCGTTGCTGCACAGCTATTTTCAGGTCTCTCCAGAAATGTTTGATTGGGTTCAAGTCCGGGCTCTGACTGGACCACTCAAGAACATTCAGAGATTTGTCCCCAAGCCACTTCTGCTTTGTCTTGGCTGTGTGCTTAGGGTCATTGTCCTGCTGGGAGGTGAACCTTCGCCCAGGTCTGAGGTCCTGAGCGCACTGGAGCAGGTTTTCATCAAGGATCTCTCTGTACTTTGCTCCGTTCATCTTTGCCTTGATCCTGACTAGTCTCCCAGTCCCTGCCACTGAAAAACCCCTCCACAACATGATGCTGCCACCAACATGCTTCATCTTAGGGATGGTGCCAGGTTTCCTCCAGACGTGACGCTTGGCATTCAGGCCAAAGAGTTAAATCTTGTTTTCAGCAGACCAGAAAATCTTGTTTATCATGGTCTGTCTTTAGATGCCTTTCAGCAAACTCCAAGCAGGCTTTCATGTGCCTTTTAGTGAGGGGTGGCTTCCATCTGGCCACTCCACCATAAAAGGCCTGATTGGTGGAGTGGTGCAGAAATGGTTGTCCTTCTGGAAGAATCTCCCATCTTCACAGAGGAACTCTGGAGATATGTCAGAGTGACCATTGGGTTCTTGGTCTCCTCCCTGACCAAGGCCCTTCCCCCCCAGTTACTTAGTTTGTCCCGGCTGCCAGCTCTAGGAAGAGTCTTGGTGGTTCCAAACTTCTTCCATTTAAGGATGATGGAGGACACTATGTTCTTCAATGCTGCTGACATTGTGCCTTGACACAATCCAGTCTCGGAGCTCTACGGACAATTCCTTTGACCTCATGGCATGGTTTTTGTTCTGACATGCACTGTCAACTGTGGGTCCTTATATAGACTGGTGTGTATTGTTTTCCAAATCACGTCCAATCAATTGAATTTACCACAGGTGGACTCTAAACAAGTTGTAGAAACATCTTAAGGATGATCAATGGAAACAGGATTCACCTGAGCTCAATATCGAGTCATGGCAAAGGGTCTGAATACTTATGTAAATAAGGTATTTTTGTTTAAGTAAATTTGCTACAATTTATTAAAACCTGTTTTCGCTTTGTCATTATGGGGTATTGTGTGTTTTTATTTATTTAATCAATTTTAGAATAAGGTTGTAACTTAACAAAATGTGGAAAAAGTCAAGGGGTCTGAATACTTTCCGAAGGCGCTGTATGTCTGTATGGTTACTGTGTGGACAACGTCATCTATGGCTCGACGACTCATTGCGAGCTCAACGAACAAGGCTCCGGGCGGCCAAGTGGAAATGGAGGAAAACTCGCCTCCCTGCGGACCTGACATCCTTTCACTCCCTCCTCTCTACATTTTCCTCTTCTCTCTCTGCTGCTAAAGCCACTTTCTACCACTCTAAATTCCAAGCATCTGCCTCTAACCCTAGGAAGCTCTTTGCAACCTTCTCCTCCCTCCTGAATCCTCCTCCCCCTCCCCCCCCTCCTCCCTCTCTGCAGATGACTTCGTCAACCATTTTGAAAAGAAGGTCGACGACATCCGATCCTCGTTTGCTAAGTCAAACGACACCGCTGGTTCTGCTCACACTGCCCTACCCTGTGCTCTGATCTCTTTCTCCCCTCTCTCTCCAGATGAAATCTCGCGTCTTGTGACGGCCGGCCGCCCAACAACCTGCCCGCTTGACCCTATCCCCTCCTCTCTTCTCCAGACCATTTCCGGAGACCTTCTCCCTTACCTCACCTCGCTCATCAACTCATCCCTGACCGCTGGCTACGTCCCTTCCGTCTTCAAGAGAGCGAGAGTTGCACCCCTTCTGAAAAAACCTACACTCGATCCCTCCGATGTCAACAACTACAGACCAGTATCCCTTCTTTCTTTTCTCTCCAAAACTCTTGAACGTGCCGTCCTTGGCCAGCTCTCCCGCTATCTCTCTCAGAATGACCTTCTTGATCCAAATCAGTCAGGTTTCAAGACTAGTCATTCAACTGAGACTGCTCTTCTCTGTATCACGGAGGCGCTCCGCACTGCTAAAGCTAACTCTCTCTCCTCTGCTCTCATCCTTCTAGACCTATCGGCTGCCTTCGATACTGTGAACCATCAGATCCTCCTCTCCACCCTCTCCGAGTTGGGCATCTCCGGCGCGGCCCACGCTTGGATTGCGTCCTACCTGACAGGTCGCTCCTACCAGGTGGCGTGGCGAGAATCCGTCTCCACACCACGTGCTCTCACCACTGGTGTCCCCAGGGCTCTGTTCTAGGCCCTCTCCTATTCTCGCTATACACCAAGTCACTTGGCTCTGTCATAACCTCACATGGTCTCTCCTATCATTGCTATGCAGACGACACACAATTAATCTTCTCCTTTCCCCCTTCTGATGACCAGGTGGCGAATCGCATCTCTGCATGTCTGGCAGACATATCAGTGTGGATGACGGATCACCACCTCAAGCTGAACCTCGGCAAGACGGAGCTGCTCTTCCTCCCGGGGATGGACTGCCCGTTCCATGATCTCGCCATCACGGTTGACAACTCCATTGTGTCCTCCTCCCAGAGCGCTAAGAACCTTGGCGTGATCCTGGACAACACCCTGTCGTTCTCAACTAACATCAAGGCGGTGGCCCGTTCCTGTAGGTTCATGCTCTACAACATCCGCAGAGTACGACTCTGCCTCACACAGGAAGCGGCGCAGGTCCTAATCCAGGCACTTGTCATCTCCCGTCTGGATTACTGCAACTCGCTGTTGGCTGGGCTCCCTGCCTGTGCCATTAAACCCCTACAACTCATCCAGAACGCCGCAGCCCGTCTGGTGTTCAACCTTCCCAAGTTCTCTCACGTCACCCCGCTCCTCCGCTCCCTCCACTGGCTTCCAGTTGAAGCTCGCATCCGCTACAAGACCATGGTGCTTGCCTACGGAGCTGTGAGGGGAACGGCACCTCAGTACCTCCAGGCTCTGATCAGGCCCTACACCCAAACAAGGGCACTGCGTTCATCCACCTCTGGCCTGCTCGCCTCCCTACCACTGAGGAAGTACAGTTCCCGCTCAGCCCAGTCAAAACTGTTCGCTGCTCTGGCCCCCCAATGGTGGAACAAACTCCCTCACGACGCCAGGACAGCGGAGTCAATCACCACCTTCCGGAGACACCTGAAACCCCACCTCTTTAAGGAATACCTAGGAGAGGATAAAGTAATCCCTATCACCCCCTCCCCCTTAAAAGATTTAGATGCACTACTGTTCCACTGGATGTCATAAGGTGAATGCACCAATTTGTAAGTCGCTCTGGATAAGAGCGTCTGCTAAATGACTTAAATGTAAATGTAAATGTAAATCTATGTACTTATTAAGGACTGATGTGGTGTACTCCTCAATGCCATTGGATGAGTCCCAGAACATTTTCCAGTCTGTGCTAGCAAAACAGTCCTGTAGCTTACCATCTTCGTCATCTGACCACTTCCGTTTTGAGCAAGACACTGGTACTTCCTGCTTTAGTTTTTGCTTGTAAGTAGGAGGATAGAATTATGGTCAGATTTTTCGAATTGAGGGAGAGATTTGTACCCGTCTCTGTGTGTGGAGTAAAGGTGATCTAGAGTTGTTTTCCTCTTCTTGCACATGTAACATGATTATAGAAATTAGGTTAGACAGATAAGTTTCGCTGCGTTAAAGTCACCGGCCAATAGAAGTGCCGCCCCTGGATGAGTATTTTCTTCTTTGCTTATGGCTTTATACAGCTCGTTGAGTGCATTCTCAGTATCAGCATCGGTTTGTGGTGATACATTTACAGCTACGATAAATATAGATTTACTCTTGGTAAATAGTGTGGTCTACAGTTGATCATGAGATACTATACCTCAGGCGAGCAAAACCTTGAGACTACCTTCATATTTTATTTTGCGCATCAGCTGTTATTGACAAATAGACACAGACCGACCACCCCTTGCATTTCCGGAGGCAGCTGTTCTGTCTTGCCGATGCACGGAAAAACCAGCCAACTGTATATTATCCATGTCGTCATTCAGCCAGGACTCTGTGAAACATAACAATTACAGTTAATGTCCCGTTGGTAGGATTGTCTTGAACGGAGCTCATCCAGTTTATTCTTCAATGATACCACGTTGGCCAATAGGACAGATGGTAGAGGTGGGTTAGCCACTCGCCGACGAATTCTCACAAGGCACCTGTATCCCCTGTATCTGCATCTTCTCTTCATGCGAATGACAGCGATTTTGACCCAGTCAGCTATCTGGAGTAAATCCTTCGCGTCGGACTCGTTACAGAAAAAATCTTTGTCCAGTTCGAGGTGAGTAATTGCTGTTCTGATATCCAGAAGCTCTTTTCGGTCATTAAAGACGGTAGCAGCAACATTATGTACAAAGTAAGTTACAAACAATGCGAAAAACCACACACAAAACACAATTGGTTAGGAGCCCTTAAAAAGGCAGCCGTCTCCTCCGGCGCCATTCTTACTCCAGCGCCATTCTCAAGTATGACAATTGGGTACTTTTTCCACCACTGCACAAACGGCTGTTCACTGCTGTCAATATCTCATGAATAGTGTATTAGATGTCAGGTCTTGTTTTTATCTGTTTAGTGTTTATGCGTCACCTCACACTGGGGCTGGTCATCATGGCCTCTGGGTCAGGCTGCGTACTGATCATACATCTTACTATTCAGGAAGAGCACTAAGACTGCTAATTAGGGCTAGGCCCCCTTTTTTCCCTCAATTTCCGCCTGAATGACGTGTCCAAAGTAAACTACCTGTTGCTCAGGCCCTGAAGCCAGGATATGCATATGCAATTTGTACCATTGGAAAGAATACACTTTGAAGTTTGTAGAAAATGTTAAAATAATGTAGGAGAATAACACACAATAGATATGAGAAAATCCAAAGAAAAACTAACAGGAATTTTTTTGAGAGAGAGACCATCCTCTTACAATGGGAAGTATAAGAGCATTCTGAAAATGAGCTCCCAGGATGCAATTCCTATGGCTTCCACAGGGTGTCAGCAGTCTATGTTTAACCTGTTATGGCTGCAATCCCGATACCGGGATCGATATGACAACTACCAGTGAAAATAGAGGGCGCCAAAATTCAAACCACAGAAATCTCATAATTACAATTCCTAAAACATACATGTGTCATATCATTTAAAGCTATTCTCGTTGTTAATCCCACCAAAGTGTCCGATTTCAAATAGGCTTTTCGACGAAAGCACTACATATCTCCACCAAACCACAATAAGCACAGCCATTTTCCAGCAAAATATAGCATTTACAAAAATTGATCCCTAACCTTGAATTATCTTCATCAGATGACACTCATAGGACTTCATGTTACATAATACATGCATGTTTTGTTTGATAAAGTTCATATTTATATTTTTAAAATCTGAGTTTACATTGGCACGTTAGATTCACTAGTTCCAAAAACATAAAGTGATTTTGCATAGCCACATCATTCAACAGAAATACTCATCATAAATGTAGATGACAATATAGTTATACACATTAAATTATAGATATACCTCTCCTTAATGCAACCGCTGTGTCAGATTTTTAAAAAACGTTACGGAAAAAGAAATGCATGCAATAATCTGAGACGGCGCTCAAAAGTAAAAACACCACAGCCGCAAAGATGGCGTCAACATAAACAAGAAATTACATGATAAATATTCCCTTACCTTTGATGATCTACATCAGAAAGCACTCCAGGAATCCCAGATCCACAATAAATGTTTGTTTTGTTCGAAAATGTCCGTTATTTATGTCCAAATACCTTCTTTTGTTAGCGTGTTTGGTATACATATCCAAACACTAATTCTGGTCAGCGTTATATCGGACAAAAACTTCAAAAAGTGATATTACCGGTCAAAGAAACATTTCAAACTAAGTACAGAATCAATCATTAGGATGTTTTTAACATAAGCTTCAATAAAGTTCCAACCGGAGTATTCCTTCTTGTCTTCGTGAGCCATGGAACGCAAGTGACTACCATGAGGAAAAAGTGCGATCACAAAATGGCTGCTTGATGGACATCTGATATATTCTGCTCTCATTCACTCCCACAACATAAAACCTCATTATAATTTCTATTGATGGTTGACATCTAGTGGAACGCTTAGGCAGTGCAACATCATTCATATCTCAAGGGGATTTCATTGGGGACTGGTGAACACATACAAGCTCAGATTTCTGACTTCCTGTTTTGATTTCAACTCAGGATTTTGCCTGCCAATATGAGTTCTGTTATACACAGACATCATTCAAACAGTTTTAGAAACGTCAGAGTGTTTTCTATCCAATACTAATATACAAATATTAGCAACTGACTGAGGAGCAGGCCGTTTGATATGGGCACCTTTCATCCAAGCTACTCAATACTGCCCCTGCAGCCATAAAAAGTTAAGGTTGCAGGCTTGTAACTTACAAAACAAATAAGAAATATCAGTTTTAGTACAGGGACACAGTCTTGGAAATTTGTGTTTGCGCGCGCCATGATGAAAGGACGCACCTGCTAAAATCGGTTTCCTATTAAACATACTTCTTTCCGTAAGAAATATTATAGTATGAGGAGTAAATAAAACATATTTTGACTTGTTGAAACAATGTTTAGGGGTATATTTTCAGATTCCTTTTTCTGCATGTTGAACAAGTGGATTACTCAAATCAATGGCGCCAACTAAGCAGACTGTTTGGGATATAAAGAATAATTTTATCTAACAAAACTACATTTTATAGCTGGGATCCGTTGGATGACAAAACAGAGGAAGATTTTCAAAAAGTAAGTGAATATTTAATCGCTATTTGTGAATGTATGAAACCTGTGCCGGTGGAAAATGATTTTGATGTAGGCAACCATCCTCCATCAATCACATGGCATACTTTCGCTGTAATAGCTACTGTAAATTGGACAGTGCAGTTAGATTAACAAGAATGTAAGCTTTCAACCGATATAAGACACTTATATGTACCTAAATGTTTCATTTTCATAATTTTTTATGATTATTTGAATTGCGTGCCCTCCAGTTTCACCGGAAGTTGTCCCGCTAGCGGGATGCCTAGCCCTAAGTTTCAGTGTATGGCATGCCACACAGACATCCCCTAAACCAGTGGCATTCAAACATTTTCAACGGGTAGACAATTTAATTTCCTCCATCGTTTTTGGGGACCCCACTTTATCTCCAAGAATTTTTCACGACTCCAACCCCACCCCAAATGACACAACCATAAAATCAGTTAATGTAGATTTTTACATAAACAAGTAACCTTCAATTAATTGCATTTTCCTCTCTTATCAAAATAATTTAAGAAACAAATACATTTACTCAATACCATTTTATTTTTCAAATGATCTACAAAATGTTTGTATATTGTCCCATCCAATAATCTGTACTCTTAATTATTATAATTTGTAAAAAATGTGGCAACCCCATTACAACTCCCCCGGGACCCTTAGAGAGAGGGAATGCTTCCATATCACGCTGGTAATTGTCCAATCAGGGCACAAGTACTGCAGTTTTGGCACCCACGTTTTAATTTACAAATACATTTATACTCAGCAAATGCCAGAAAATACATTTTGTTTTGTGCCTTGTGTCCAATCAAAGTAGACATCTGCCACCGCATTGGACACAAACAAATGCAATTTAGATACGCTAATTGAATTCCGATTTTTCTATATGAATGTCAACAAACATTTTAGCTGTAAGAAACTGATATATGAATAAAATTTACCTTCCAAAATTGGGAGTCTACCCAATAGGCTTTCAATAAACAAACTCTTGGCTATCCTGCTGAATCCAGTCGCTATTCAAAATATGGGTATATTTCTTTGAGGTTATACTATTTTTTGGTCAATAGGACATTTCACTATGACGTAATTTATTCATCACTACAGGGCAATTTGTCATGTCATTAAATATTTTAATTGGACAGCAAATTTTGTCCAAGTAAATGTTACATTAAATAATGCTTCACAAATGCCAATCACATGTAGGCTACATGTACTAATCATGTGATGCTAATAAGATAAAGTGGTGAGGTTGCAGAAACAGCTGTATGCCTGTGGCAGTACATCATCACATTAATGACTCTATATGCCAATTTAGATGATCCCAACAACTAAACTAACTTGTTTTGTCATGATGTCCTCATTTTCCTACTGGTTTATAGCTGTAGATTGGACTTTAGCCAGCAGATAATAGTAATAACCCTGTCATAACTGGTTAATCAAGTAAGCAGCATAAATTAAATTGGTTTACTGTTTCTCAGGGGTAAATGTTAATTAGACAACCAGCTTAGACACTGTGCTCTGTCTAAGCTGGTTTTCCACCATAATTTGCAAATAAATCCATTAAAAATCCTACAATGTGATTTTCTGGAGTTTTTTTCTCGTTTTGTCTGTCATAGTTGAACTGGTACCTATGATGAAAATTACAGGCCTCATCTTTTTAAGTGGGAGAACTTGCACAATTGGTGGCTGACTAAATACTTTTTGCCCCACTGTACATATTCCCCATATCTTACATGAATTATCTTGTTATTTGTCCCACCCTTCAGCTCCATTCAACAACTCCCATCGTTCTCTTAGAACACCATCCATATTGGATTTCTATTTGCCATATATTTTTCAACCGTGATGTGATTTTACACAAAAGTTCTGAATCTTTATTTTCTCAGTTTCTACAGATTGTAAATTAAATAAAAAAATGTTGCTTTAAGTATTATTATATTATTGATTGACTGACTTGTCAGATCACCCAGTAGTGAAACCTGCGGAGTTAGCTCCAGGTAAATGTTGCAATTCTTCAGTCATCCTTGACCTGTGACCAAAAACTCACACATGCAACACCACTCCTATTTATGATATAATTTACCAAGATTATACCATTTTTAAACATTTTATCAATATATATATATTTTTTTAATCAATTAGTATATTTGAGTTGAACCACAATATTAGCTTTAATATTTGTTCGGTCTTCTCTGGTCGATTAAACTGAAATGGCAACAAAATCTTTATGGCTGGTTTTAAAAATAGCCATATTTTGGAGAATATTTCCTTTTCAAATAATTTAAAGTGAGAGGTTGTAATCTGAATGAAGGGAAAAAGACCATTGTTGAACATGGGGTGAGACATTCTTACTAATTTGCTAGAGAACCAGTTCGGATTTAAGTATAACTTTTGTATGACTGACGCCTTTAGTGAGAGGTCTAATGCTTTAATATTTAATATTTTCTTCCCTCCGAATTCATATTCATTACATAAATAGGCCCTTTTTAAATTTTGTCTGGCTTGCCGTTCCAAATCAAATGAAATTATTTTTGCTCATATCATTTAAAAAGCAGGTCACTAGGTGTAGGCAAAACCATAAACAAATAGGTAAACTGTGATATGACTAAAGAGTTAATCAGGGTGATTTTTCCACAAATAGACCGGTATTTTCCTTTCCATGGTAGCAAGATCTAATCTATTTTTGCTAACTTTCTATAAAAATCTATTGGAGTGAGAATTTCTTTCTTTCGGGACATGTTTACCGAGTATGTCCTCCTCACCGTCAGACCATTTTATTGGTGAACTACACGGTGATGTAAGTTTTATTTTTAGTGATCCAATATGTAATATAGTACACTCATCATGTAATCCAGAGAGGTTAGAAAAAGTATCTAGAACATCTATGAGGGAGACGTCTTGCTGCCAATTGGTTTTAAAACCCTTTCAAAACATCCAGTCATCGACTAACTCAAATGCAAATATATCAATTGCAGCTGTTGAAGCAAGCTAACAATTTTGCCCACATTGCGCTGTAGGAATGGAGTTTGACCCTGGGGATTTACCCTGTGTATTAGAAAGCTTGTGCAAGTAGTGGTGGTGAGGATCTGATGAAAGTTGAGACTGGAAGTTAGGGGGAAGGGGAGGGGAGGAAGAGGGCCTCTTTGATCTCATACTCCTTGAATGAATGCTGTCATAATCACATGAGATCAAACAGTGAGGCCTGTGATTGGTTGATGGGCTGTGTAGCTATTGGCAGGGGCCACTGAGATAGTATTAACATCACTGTAGCTTGAAGACTGCACAGTTAATTTACTACTGTAGATTCAGTGTGGTTAGGACAATAGCAATGTGTTTGGCAGATACTTCTATAATTACACACCTGAACTAGTGCAACTGTCTAAAGAACCAGAATGTTTAATGACATATTAATCACTGTCTCCTGCAGCAAAATATTGTTGCACTGGTGCCACAATAGCTCAACGTGTTTTCTGGCAGACTGTCCCAGTGTACGTGTACATGTACACAATGATTTTCCATTAGGAAATCCATTATGTGGGTATCTTGTCAAGAGAATGAATTCTCTTTGGTGTCATTCTAACCTCCTGAAGCCCTTGTATGGACTCCACACCCGTAGCAAACTCTGGTATTACCTTTTAAAGATGGTAAAATCGTATTTTGTTTGTCTCACTGAAACTTTATTTGGGTTTGCAGCTTACCTGTGTGTGTGCTGGACATATGCATCAATACTGCCACATTGTTTATTTTAAATATATATTCAAAGGTAGCTGATAGAGAAATAGTGTCATTCATCTACTATTGTCTTATTTGACAACTCTGGTAGCAAGGGTCAGAAAAATACTTTTAGTCAAGAGCGACTACCTTTCACTATTGGAAGTGGTTTCAGACATGAAGACACATTATCAACAAACCATCAATTCTGCGAAAGTATTTTACCACAACCTGTAACAGTATTTCGATTTATATTGTGACTGCATGGTGTGACCTCATTCTTATGTGAATCCTTATTATACTGTACACTCCATGCTATTACTCATTTAATTACTCTTCATCAGACTGGTAACAATTTCCTCGCTGTCGACAATGATTACATCAGTATGCTGTTTTATCTGTTAGGCTACTTTCATTCACTTCTTTTATTAATTTCCTGCTCATTAATGTGTTTTCTCCTAATGCAGAATGGAGACATGAATATTCAAAACATTTGTTTAAATCACAACAGAAGATGCATCATTGTATCTATTGTATATACACCTGTATTAATTACTACAGAAGAAGTGACCTAGTTTCTGCTGTTTATACCCCTGTATTAATTACTATAGAAGTTACCTAGTTTCTACTGTATATACTGTCATGACGTTGCCCTCTTTGGGTACAGCAAGCCCCATCCCCCTCTCCCTGCCTCCTTCAACTAGGCTGCTGTGGTCAGAGAGAGGTCGTAAATTCCTGAGGAGAAGACCTGCCTCATGGCCACACAGTATAAGAGAGAGTGAATTTATTTATAAAAGATCGGTGAAGAATCCAGCTACGAACTGGTCCGTTTGTTACAACTTGGGGAGCTCATGGGAGACGTGTGGCCACATTACCATAACACTGTTTATATAATAGCCTCAGAAATGAGGTTTACATCTAATTGTTGTATAAGATGAATGAGTGAGTATAATACTGTTTGTAAAATTGTGAATAGGATTTTGGACTGTTTAATGAAGGAAAATCCAATTACCTTTTGATTTGAACTAAAATCAGAGGACCGCCCCTGAGCCCAGTTAGGGTCAGGCATCCTGGGACAGCACTTTTCTGCAATTCCAAATAAAACCAAACTTTGAGAAATGATCACCAGACCATGTTTTTCTCCATTAGGAGAGGACGAAGGTTGCAGACCATTGCTGAATCTTTTAACCATACCACGTAGTTAAACTCTTAGACTATCGATACCGACAGAATAAGAACAAGTCTTTGATATTAATTACTAGTCTGCAGCTAGGAATTCGCCATCATTGAACGCGAAGAACGACAACCGCCGAAACATCCATTCTACAACGGTTGAATGAATGTCACTCTGAACAATCCACTCTAACCACTTATGGAGAGAGAGAGAGAGGGACAATTCTAAAAAAAGAAACAACTTTTCACCAGCGATCAAGACGACACACTGAGCGTAAATATATATATTGATTGATTGCAACTGTTCCCGAATGAGTGAGCGTTCATGTGCAAAGGATTAGCATTTAAATTGTTAGAATTATTAACTCTGTAGTGACTTCTCAGCTGACCCCCACTCCCCATTTAGCCCACTAGGGCACATTTCCTATAATTTCTTGTAACCATATTTACTTTCTTGTTTTGTTTATGCATTTCTGTGAATTACTTAGTTAGTAATAAATAAATGATTTAAGACAATTGATGTATGGATGACTCATAGTGAAGACTGGGTTCGTGCAGATAACCAACAATTTAAGACGTTTGGAATGAGACTAACGTGAGGTAAAGTAAATAATTAATTAATTCGAAGACTAATTGATCAGATAAAATATCTGAAAAGTTATTTTAGGAAATGATAACTTTGTAATCTGAATATTTTCCTTGGTGCCCCACTTCCCAGTTAATTACAGTTACATGATTAAACAATTTTATCGCGTAATACTAATTACAGAGAATCTTTGATAAAAACGAAGTCTTCATTTAAGGATAGTAAAGACACGACGATACCCCTGTATTAATTACTACAGAAGAAGTTACCTAGTTTCTACTGTATATACCCCTGTATTAATTACTACAGACTGCCTCGGTTCTGCTGGCAGAGGGAAGACTTTCACACTGTGTTTCTGCATTGACATTCTGCTGCTGAAAAAGAAGCAAACGTGGCAAGCAAAGATAACAAGCTCACTCTTAATCGCCCCCAATGTGTTTTTGGGCAGGTGTTTTCATTAAAACCAGTTGAACACACCAAGATCAAAGCACACAAACAGTCATAAAACGCTGTCACCTCATACAGTATTCATAAAAAGATGACCCAGAAGCTATTTCTCTCTATGTGGGTTGGTGTACACAGGCACACAGGGATGTACACTGCTCAAAAAAATAAAGGGAACACTTAAACAACACAATGTAACTCAAAGTCAATCACACTTCTGTGAAATCAAACTGTCCACTTAGGAAGCAACACTGATTGACAAATTTCACATGCTGTTGTGCAAATGGAATAGACAACAGGTGGAAATTATAGGCAATTAGCAAGACACCCCCAATAAAGGAGTGGTTCTGCAGGAGTGGTTCTGCAGCTGTGTCTGTCAGTGTAGTGTCCAGAGCATGGAGGCGCTACCAGGAGACAGGCCAGTACATCAGGAGACGTGGAGGAGGCCGTAGGAGGGCAACAACCCAGCAGCAGGACCACTACCTCCACCTTTGTGCAAGGAGGAGCAGGAGGAGCACTGCCAGAGCCCTGCAAAATGACCTCCAGCAGGCCACAAAACTGCATGTGTCTGCTCAAACGGTCAGAAACAGACTCCATGAGGGTGGTATGAGGGCCCGATGTCCACAGGTAGGGGTTGTGCTTACAGCCCAACACCGTGCAGGACGTTTGGCATTTGCCAGAGAACACCAAGATTGGCAAATTCGCCACTGGGGCCCTGTGCTCTTCACAGATGAAAGCAGGTTCACACTGAGCACATGTGACAGTCTGGAGACGCCGTGGAGAACGTTCTGCTGCCTGCAACATCCTCCAGCATGACCGGTTTGGCGGTGGGTCAGTCATGGTGTGGGGTGACATTTCTTTGGGGGGCCGCACAGCCCTCCATGTGCTCGCCAGAGGTAGCCTGACTGCCATTAGGTACCGAGATGAGATCCTCAGACCCCTTGTGAGACCATATACTGGTGCGGTTGGTCCTGGGTTCCTCCTAATGCAAGACAATGCTAGACCTCATGTGGCTGGAGTGTGTCAGCAGTTCCTGCAAGAGGAAGGCATTGATGCTATGGACTGGCTCGCCCGTTCCCCAGACCTGAATCCAATTAAGCATATCATGTCTCGCTCCATCCACCAACGCCACGTTGCACCAGACTGTCCAGGAGTTGGCGGATGCTTTAGTCCAGGTCTGGGAGGAGATCCCTCAGGAGACCATCCGCCACCTCATCAGGAGCATGCCCAGGCGTTGTAGGGAGGTCATACAGGCACGTGGAGGCCACACACACACAACTGAGCCTCATTTTGACTTGTTTTAAGGACATTACATCAAAGTTGGATCAGCCTGTAGTGTGGTTTTCCACTTTAATTTTGAGTGTGACTCCAAATCCAGACCTCCATGGGTTGATAAATTTGATTTCCATTGATAATCTTTGTGTGATTTTGTTGTCAGCACATTCAACTATGTAAAGAAAAAAGTATTGAATAAGAATATTTCATTCATTCAGATCTAGGATGTGTTATTTTAGTGTTCCCTTTATTTTTTTGAGCAGTGTATTTGTGTTTTGACAGGGCTGAAAGCCATCAAGACAACATGAGGCTGCTCTGACCTTAATAAAATGTGATTATTTTCATAAATACCTCAAAGTGCCCTCAAAGTGTGTTTATCTAGTCCTCAGACAGTTTTACTCAGTGACTTAACAGCAGAAAATAAAATCAAGTGCTCTGTTGTCAAAGATTTGACAATTACCTTGTATTGAAAGAGGAAAATGAGGCCTCTATGTACACTGTTATACCCCTCTCTCACATCTCTCTCCCTCTCCTCAGTCTCCTCCCTCCACCCCCTCTCTCATTCTCCTCTCTCTCCTCCGTCCCCTCCCTTCCTCTCTCCCTCCCTCCACCCCCTCTCTCATTCTCCTCTCTCTACTCCGTCCCCTCCCTTCCTCTCTCCCTCCCTCCACCCCCTCTCTCATTCTCCTCCTCTCCTCCGTCCCCTCCCTTCCCCCTCCCTCCCCCTCTCTCATTCTCCTCTCTCTCCTCCGTCCCCTCCTTCCTCTCTCCCCCCTCCCTCCCCCCTCTCATTCTCCTCTCTCTCCTCCGTCCCTCCTTCCCCCCTCCCTCCCTCCCCCTCTCTCATTCTCCTCTCCTCCTCCGTCCCTCCCTTCCTCTCCCCTCCCTCCACCCCCTCTCTCATTCTCCTCTCTCTCCTCCGTCCCCTCCCTTCCTCCCCTCCCTCCCTCCCTCCTCATTCTCCTCTCTCTCCCCCTCCCCTCCCTCCCCCTCTCCCTCCCTCCCTCCCTCTCTCATTCTCCTCTCTCTCCTCCGTCCCCTCCCTTCCTCTCTCTCCCTCCCTCCCTCCCTCTCATTCTCCTCTCTCTCCCCGTCCCTCCTTCCTCTCCTCCCTCCCTCCTCCCTCTCTCATTCTCCTCTCTCTCCTCCGTCCCCTCCCTTCCTCTCCCTCTCATTCTCCTCCGTCCCCTCCCCCTTCCCTCCTCCCTCCCTCCCTCCCTCTCCCATTCTCCTCCTCTCCTCCGTCCCCTCTCTCCCTCCCTTCTCATTCTCTCTCTCTCCTCCGTCCCCTCCCTTCCTCTCTCCCTCCCTCCCTCTCTCATTCTCCTCTCTCTCCTCCGTCCCCTCCCTTCCTCCCTCCCTCCCTCCCTCTCTCTCTCTCCTCCTCCTCCGTCCCCTCCCTTCCTCTCTCCCTCCCTCCCTCCCTCTCTCCTCCTCTCTCCTCCGTCCCCTCCCTCCTCTCTCCCTCCCTCCTCCCTCCCTCTCTCATTCTCCTCTCTCCCTCCGTCCCCTCCCTTCCTCTCTCCCTCCCTCCCTCCCTCCTCATTCTCCTCTCTCCCTCCCTCCCTCCTTCCTCTCTCCCTCCCTCCCTCCCTCTCTCTCATTCTCCTCTCTCTCTCCTCCGTCCCTCCCTCCTCTCTCCCTCCCTCCCTCCCTCTCTCCTCTCTCTCTCTCCTCCGTCCCCTCCCTTCCCCCTCTCCCTCCCTCCCTCCCTCTCTCATTCTCCTCTCTCTCCTCCGTCCCCTCTCCCTCCCTCCCTCCCTCTCTCATTCTCCCTCCCTCCGTCCCCTCCCTTCCTCTCCCCTCCCTCCCTCCCTCTCCATTCTCCTCCCTCTCCCCTCCCCCTTCCTTCTCCCTCCCTCCCTCCTCTCCCTCCCTCCCTCCCTCCTCATTCCCTCTCTCTCCTCCCCCCTCCCTTCCCTCTCCCTCCCTCCCTCCCTCCCTCTCTCTCTCCTCTCTCTCCTCCGTCCCTCCTTCCTCTCTCCTCCCTCCCTCCCTCTCTCATTCTCCTCTCTCTCCTCCGTCCCCTCCCTTCCCCCTCTCCCTCCCTCCCCTCTTTCCTCTCTCTCCCTCCCTCCTCCCTTCCACTCTCCCTCCCTCCCTCCCTCTCTCTCTCCCTCCTCTCTCCCTCCCTCCCTCCCTTCCCTCTCTCCCTCCCTCCTCTCCCTTCCCTCTCTCCCTCCCTCCTCTCCCTCCCTTCCTCCCTCCCTCCCTCCCTCCCTCTCTCTCCCTCTCTCTCCCTCTCCTCTCCCTTCCCCTCCCCTCCCCTCCTCTCCCTCCCTCTCTCTCCCTCCCTCCCTCCCCCTCCCTCCCTTCCTCTCTCCTCCCTCCCTCCTCTCCTCCCTCCCTCCCTCCCTTCCTCCCTCCCTCCCTCCCTCCCTCTCCCCCCCCTCTCCCTCCCTCCCTCCCTCCCTCTCTCTCTCCTCCGTCCCCTCCCTTCCTCTCTCCCTCCCTCCCTCCCTCTCTCATTCTCCTCTCTCTCCTCCGTCCCCCCTTCCCCCTCTCCCTCCCTCCCTCCCTTCCTCCCCTCCCTCCCCTCCCTTCCTCTCTCCTCCCTCCCTCCCTCTCTCATTCTCCTCTCTCTCCTCCCTCCCTCCCCCTCTCTCCCTCCCTCCTCTCTCCCCTCCCTCCTCTCCTCCCTCCTCTCCTCCTTCCCCTCCCTCCTCTCTCCCTCCCTCTCTCCCTCCCTCCTCTCCCTTCCTCTCTCCCTCCCTCCCCCTCCCTCCTCTCTCCCTCCTCTCCTCCCTCCCTCCTCCCTCCCCTCCCTTCCTCCCTCCCTCCCTCTCTCATCCCCTCTCTCCTCCGTCCCCTCCCTTCCTCTCTCCCTCCCTCCCTCCCTCTCTCATTCTCCTCCCTCTCTCCCTCCCTCCCTTCCTCTCTCCCTCCCTCCCTCCTCTCCCTCCCTCCCTCCCTCTCTCATTCTCCTCTCTCTCCTCCGTCCCCTCCCTTCCTCTCTCCCTCCCTCCCTCCCTCCCTCTCTCATTCTCCTCTCTCTCCTCCTCCCCTCCCTTCCTCTCCCCCCCTCTCCCTCCCTCCTCCTCTCCTCCTCTCCTCCGTCCCCTCCCTCCCCCTCTCCCTCCCTCCCTCTCTCCCTCTCTCCCTCCCTCTCCTCCTTCCACTCCCCTCCCTCCCTCCCTCTCTCATTCTCCCTCTCGCTCCTCCCTCCCCTCCCCCCCTCTCTCCCTCCCTCCTCTCCCCCCTCTCTCCCTCCCTCCTCTCCCTCCCTCCCTCCCTCCCCCTCCCTCCTCTCTCCTCCCTCCCTCTCTCTCCCTCCTCTCCCTTCCCTCTCTCCTCCCTCTCTCTCCCCTCCCTCCTCTCCCTCCCTCCCCTCCCTTCCTCTCTCCCTCCCTCCCTCCCCCCTCCCTCCCTCCCCTCCCTTCCTCCCTCCCTCCCTCCCTCCCTCCCTCCTCCCCCCTCCCTCCCTCCCTCCCCCCTCTCTCTCTCCCTCCCTCCCTTCCCTCTCCCTCCCTCCCTCCCTCTCTCATTCTCCTCTCTCCTCCTCGTCCCCTCCCTTCCCCCTCTCCCTCCCTCCCCTCCCTTCCTCTCTCCCTCCCTCCCTCCCTCCTCTCTCCCTCTCCTCCCTCCCTCTCTCATTCTCCTCTCTCCTCCCTCCCCTCCCCTCTCTCCCTCCCTCCTCTCTCTCCCTCCCTCCTCTCCCTCCCTCCTCCTCTCCCTCCTTCCCCTCCCTTCCTCTCTCCCCTCCTCCCTCCCTCCCTCCTCTCCCTCCCTCCCCCTCCCTCCCCTCCCTCCCTCTCTCCCTCCCTCCTCTCCCTCCCTTCCTCCCTCCCTTCCTCTCTCTCTCCCTCCCTCCCCTCCCTTCCTCCCCCTCCCTCCCTCCCTCTCCTCCTCTCTCTCCTCCGTCCCCTCCCTTCCCCCTCTCCCTCCCTCCCTCCCTCTCTCATTCTCCTCTCTCTCCTCCGTCCCCTCCCTTCCTCTCTCCCTCCCTCCCTCCCTTCTCCTCCCTCCGTCCCTCCTTCCTCTCTCCCTCCCTCCCTCCCTCTCTCATTCTCCTCTCTCCTCCGTCCCCTCCCTTCCCCCTCTCCCTCCCTCCCCTCCCTTCCTCTCTCCCTCCCTCCTTCCTCTCTCCCTCCCTCCCTCCCTCCCATTCTCCTCTCTCCTCCCTCCCTCCCTTCCCCTCTCCCTCCCTCCTCTCCTTCCCCTCTCTCCCTCCCTCCCTTCCTCTCTCCCTCCCTCCCTCCCTCTCTCATTCCCTCTCTCTCCTCCCTCCCCTCCCTTCCCCTCTCTCCTCCCTCCTCTCCCTCCCCTCCCCCTCCCTCCCTCCCTCCCTCCCTCCCTTCCTCTCTCCCTCCCTCTCTCCTCTCCCTCCCTCCCTCCCTCTCTCCCCCTCTCCCTCCCCCTCCCCCCCTCTCCCTCCCTCCCTCCTTCCCCCTCTCCTCCCCTCCCTCCCTCCCTCTCCCTCCCTCCCTCCCTTCCTCTCTCCCTCCCTCCCCTCCTCCTCCTCCCTCCCCCTCCCTTCCCCCTCTCCCTCCCCTCCCTCTCCCCCCCTCTCCCTCCCCCTCCCCCTCCTCTCCCTCCCTCCCTCTCTCCCCCTCTCCCTCCCTCCCTCCCTCCTCCCTCCCTCTCTCCCTCCTCCTCTCCCTCCCTCCCTCCCTCCCTCTCTCCCTCCCTCCCCCTCTCCCTCCCTCCTCTCCCTCCCCTCCCTCTCTCCCCCCTCCCTCCCTCCCTCCCCTCTCTCCCTCTCTCTCTCCCTCCCCTCCCTCCCTCTCCTCTCTCCCTCTCTCCCCCTCTCCCTCTCTCCCCCCTCTCCCCTCCCTTCCCCCTCTCCCTCCCCTCCTCCCTCCCTCCCTCCCTCCCCTCCCTCCCTCTCTCCCCCCCTCTCCCTCCCTCCCTCCCTCCCCTCCCCCTCTCCCTCCCTCCCTCCCTCCCCTCCCTCCCTCTCCTCCCTCCCTCCCTCCCTCTCCCTCCCTCCCTCTCCCTCCCTCCCTCCCCTCCCTCCCTCCTCTCTCCCTCCCTCTCCCTCCCTCCCTCTCCCCTAACAGTTTCTTCACAGTATGAACATTGAGCGTGTGTGCCTTCTGTCCTTGGATATCATGTATTTGATTAAAAAAAATACAGAATACCATTATTCCTCTAAATCATAAGATTATTTTTGAATGAATTTGGACTTGCCTCAGTGCCAACAGAAGAGAAATTCTGAGAGAGCTTTAAAGTGATCAAATTGTAAGCTTATAATGGCAGCTTTCTCCACGATTCAAAATAATATTTTATCTAGTCTTTCTTGCATGGGCAGTTTTAACTTCGGGAATTGTATTACACTATTCCATGTAATGTAAAAAGCATCCAATGATTTATATTTAAATATGAGAAAGAGTTAATAAACAGACGTTTAAATAATACACAAGCATAGAGGGCAGAGAGTACCCTGATTGGTCTTAAACAACTTTCCGAGAGTGAGCCGGACTTAATGAGCCAGTAGATTTGGAAAAAAGCTGCCTATAAAAACTGCACCATTGGTTTCTAAATCATGGAGTGTCCAATGGACATACAATACACTTCTCAAACACAGCCTGGGTAATCAGACAGATTTGATTCCACAACACTGAAAATCACTTCTCTCTCGAGAGAAGACGACTATTTGCCGCCCAAACCTTTCGCCAATGAGCAGAATCAAATAGATTCCTGCTTGTCATTACAAATGTCAGAATCCCTAAAGCAGTCACTCGTGTGTGAGGTATCTGCCAAGCATTGACTGGTGGGGGGGTTTGTGTTGCAGGTTGTATCCTGACAGAAAACAAATCAGAGGGGTGGCCATATGCTCCTGTCTGCATTGATTACCTGCAGCAGGGTGGCTGATTATTTTGAATAATAACTTCTGCATAAAGAGGGCTACTGTCATCTGCAATGCAGTCATCCCTCCCTGTTTGAATTGACATTATAACCACATAGATGTCTGTTATAGGTGTTAGTTATTGTTCACACATTTTCTAATCAACCCATATACTGTACAGGACATTCAATGGATTAAACATGGTGCTCTAATGGTGTATTGTGTTTTCTCATGTCCCCACAGCGAAGCCATCTCTTGAGGAATTGTCCATTAAGAGATGTCATATCATAAAGTATGACACATTTTCTAATCAACCCATATACTGTACAGGACATTCAATGGATTAAACATGGTGCTCTAATGGTGTATTGTGTTTTCTCATGTCCCCACAGCGAAGCCATCTCTTGAGGAATTGTCCATTAAGAGATGTCATATCATAAAGTATGACACATTTTTGTTATAGTGCAATATGTTTGAATGATTTGCTTTGCATTTGATTGTGTGAGTCTATTGGCAGGTTGTCCAATTTTTGTTGCACCTACTTGGTTTCATATCAGCTTGTTGAACATCAAAGCAACATCAAAAGCATTTTAGGATAAACTACTTATCAGCACATGAAATGTATGTTCCAGCTGTGAATATTGACACATGCACAATGTTTGATGCAAGAAGGACTCAGAATTGGGCTTTCTATAAACATTCCAATGAAACTATTTTCTGTGAAATTTCCATTTGATATGCAAGGACTGTAATATTTCCTCTACGTGACTTCAAAAGAGGGACAGCGTTTTTTCTGGTAAAGACTGCATTGATGTGTACTGAACCCGTCATCCATAATAAAATAAGCGTGCTATGGTGAACTGCAACTCACGGCTTTAATGAAGTGGCAGCTGCATTCATATAGACGATGTCACCATAGTCTAGGACCAGTAGGAACATTGATTGAATGACCTGCTTTAGCAAATGGCAGGACCTATTTCTATAGCTGAGCCTATTTTTAGTCTCAGCTTCCTCACTAACTCATTAATATGCTTTCTAAAAGGCAGACCATCGTCTATCCAGATATTTGTAAGCAGGGATACATTAAGACATGGAAATTTAAATGAGTCGATTCTGAGGTAATGTTCCAGACTATTCAGCATAGAAAACACAAATCTGAATATACCATCTTAACTCACCCCACCTGTATGGGTGATCTGAGGGGATGGCAAACCCTGCTAGTTTACCAGACGGATGGAAATGTTGTTTTCTATTTATATGTTGGACATGACACAAACACCCTGGAGCAGATGTAGCCAGAACCAGAGACAGGGAGTGAAAGGGGTAGACTATGCAGTGTTTGACAGTGTTTATTCTCTTTTAAGTAGAGGAGGGTGGGTATGAGAACAGTTTCATTGCAGCTGTTTATCCAGGGATTCTGTCAGACTGCTGGGCTGCCTCACTCCCGACACTTACACAATCCCTTCTGACAAATTGAGGCCACTGGGAAATACAAATGCAGCCGTGGGTACAGAACTATGACATGCTGCACTGAACCAAGTGTCTGGACTGTTAACAGTTTTGTGCCCCCACATTGGAGTCCACTTTAGTATCCATTCAGCGTGTCCCACTCTGTCTGGTTCATTCCTCTCTCTCTTTCCCCCTGGGCCCTGGATTAGATTCATTGGAAGGCAAGGAACTCCCCAGCTCAGACCTCTCAGAGATGCTGAAGAAACTGACCAAACACTATATCCCTCTCCAGTGATTACAACCAAAGACACCTACTGATATAGGAAATTAGGTTCAATATCACAAACCAAAATTAAGTGGGAAAACTCACATTGAGCAACATTTTCTTGTATTTGATTTATGCTACTACACTGCCACTGGTGACTGAAGACAGGTTTTGCTCCACTTGATGGCCCAGCAGCAGGCACTTGATGGGTTAAAGGCTGAAATGGACCTGTAGTGTTTTGTGTAGGTCAGGTCTCTCTGAATAGAACATTAACCCATACTACAGCAGAAAGCTGGTTAGAGCACTTGGCACAGGGCCTTCACAGGCACAGAGAATACAGGAGAGCACTTGAGTGAATAAACTCTGCTTTTAAGCAAGCAATACAATGCCGTGTATCAATAGCCTCCCTACATGTGTCTTTATGGTTATTGCTTTTTATAGGCTACACTAACTTTCACTGGGTGCCGAGCAATTTGGCCGACCTGTGGAGTGGTAACTATCAGCTGGAGTGCTGCAAGACAATACTGGAGTCAAGGCACAAGAGATTCAATTTCACCTGCCTGGACAAAGCTACTCAATCATTCCTTCCTGGACACCGCAATCACACTAACATCAGAGAAAAAGACACCGCCAAAAAACTAGGCGTGGGTTTAGATGGGTTTTTGTAACTCACACCCCCCCACAGATCTTTTATCGCTATTTTGTGAACTAGGGTGTATTTGGCCTGCAAAGTTTTTGACTTCTAACTGAAAGTGGAAACTGTAAAGTGTAAATGTGGAGAAACATGTTTGACAGTTTGTATGACAGCGGTGATACCTACTTGTCTTGCTGTCGGCAGCACCAGTCTGAGAACTAGAGCTAATGGAAAAGCCTTCCTCTGGCTGGTTGCTGTCAGGGTGCAGGATGGAAGCAGATACTCAGTGACATCTAAGAGAAGTCCTCCATATTCCAGTGACACAGACAGCCACATTCCCAGGAAAGGTCAGGGTCAACCTATGGGTGTGCGCAAATGGCAGAAAGACCTCACAGTGTACGAAGGAAACAGGATTCTCTGAGGACATCACATCCTTATCAGCCATTTCCTCATTTGGCTAGAGTTGAGGCAGTGAAGTTCAGGGGATTAATGTCCGCTGTGATAACCGGACAGCATGTGGTATTAGACCTGCAGCCTTGTGGCACGAAATCCACAGCGCCGCTGGTGCATGACGCACCACTCACAGGGTAATTCATTTTGATTTAAGCCAAAAGAATTATAAATAAATTAAACAAGTAATTGAAAAATACATCACCAGCTCATAAAAGTGAGGGGAGGGCAGATTGAGTTGCTCATAGGTCTACATATTTTAAGGGAGACTTCCTGTCCATGGTCTGACTAGTTTGGACTGTCAGTATCTAACACAATGAGGACACATTAACACACAGGAACCACATGTTAATTTCAGCCAAATGATTACCATTCAGGGCAGAGCAACAAAGTCAGTTTATAATGGTCAGCCTTGATGAGCTCCAGGTGTGTTTCATTAAGCTCTACAATCTGCTCCTCCTCTTTCATTCTCAAAGCCCTGCTTGGCCATTAGCTGGCTGCTGTCTGTGGTGCTGAATCTCCCAGTTGCTGTCTGTGGTGCTGAAGTTACCATGTCTGCCTGGACTACTACAGCATAAGGAGATGGGTAGTGAAGTGCTGATCTCCTCCGTGTTGACAGCTCTGCAGGCCCTCAACATTTTATTTTGTTCAGTTGATTTTCACATAACAACAAATCCAACTACATTTCCTTGGGAAGATAATGGAATTGATGTAAACATTTGTTTACGATAACAGCGGCCATTCAAAATAAATACATTCTGGGTAAGGAAATATGGTTTGTTGTGCTCAATCAATTTGGCTGAATGCTACAGGTGCATGGATCCACTAATAGGCAATAGAGAAGGGATTGCTGTCTACACACTGCAGGAAATCAAACAGTCATGTCATCAGCGTTGAAACCTGTCATTCTAATTCTCACATGATAAAGGAATGTGTATTAGAGTGCTCAAGTGCAAATGGGACAAATGCTTACAACACTATTGGCCTGAACTGAGCTGGGCATATAAATCCACTGTTATAAATCTCCATAAAGAACTAATAGAAAATTGATGATGGAAACAATTAGTGCAATTTTCTAAAAATGGTCCACATATTCATGTTTAATTGCCGTTCTCATGCATATCAGTCCTTGGGTTCTAAAGAACTGCATATGTACAGTTGACTAAATTCATGGGAGTGCCAGTGCAATACATTTACAATGGCTAGGAATGGCTGTGAAAAACACAACTACAAGTTTTATAGTTAGTTATTGTTATCATGTACAGGCTTGTTAGCTGTGAAATATAATCATACATGGGGTATGCAGACATGGAAGAATGCTCCAGCTAGATACTGTATGTTATAATACATGCAGCTTAGTTTAATATTAAAACAACTAATGCTCTGTTTACAGGCACATCTAACATTTAATTCATCATCTTATGCTTATCAGCACTCCAGAAGCTCCCCATGTTGAAAATGATATGCATAAGTGCTTTGTTTATGATTGGAATGAAACATTACATTTGAACATGTATGATAATCTGCAGAGTGATGAAATAAAAGTGTCCATTTCTGGCGGTGACTTCCTAAAATACTTTTCGTCTCAGTTGAAGTAATTTAGTAATCCTCAACTGAGACAGAACACACCTCCTCTCCATTCTACCCCCGCACAGGATATAGAACATAATATGGGGACAAACACTAGAACTGGAGTCATTGTTAGTTTCTGTTATGTTGCACGAGGAGAGAAAACTCTGAATCTACTGTGATGCCACAATTTGAGAAGCTGAACTGCACAGCAAAAGGATATCAATTCTGTCAGTTGGTTTGCATTTCATGCTTTCTTTTTGCTCCCCATCATGTCTTTTTTTTCAGCTTGGTGAAGAAACTGTTCATGTTGTTAAGTATATACAGTCTTATCCCACTTTTCTTGGCAGACAAAGACTTGAGTTTTTTCATATTTCACGCTATTTACATAATTACAATTTCCTCACAATCCTTCAAAAAATCTAGAGCACCTTGAAATTCTTGGTGCACTCCCTCATTAATGCATTTTCACTGCGGAAACTAAATGTAGCATAAGATCAATCATCACTGGCTAGTAAATCACACTGTATCAAATAAGGGATAGCTTTATTAACACACATTGGTGGACCATAAACAGATAAGGGATTTTGACTATCAATAATTGTCATAGCATTTCTTAACAGAAGTAAATCAGGTGTGTCCATGCTTGTGTTGCTGAGTCCCTATTGGAAAGAGTTCAGGGTGAAATATTGGAATTGAGGCTGTGGGGCGGGAGAGATGCTTGTTTCAGCATGTTCTGCATGTCACCCTCCGAACCACCTCCCCAAATCAATGATACCTTGGCAATCTCTCCTTAAATGGGAATCACATCTACTAGTGGCTGAAGGGCGTTGGCTTACCCTGGCCCTGACAGTGACTCTTCTCCTGTAATCCATGAGCTTCTAACCACCGTCCCTCCCCCACCACTCTTTAAACAACTTAGATTTTCAACAGCCTAACCCCCCCACTGTTAAGATCTTGATGCAGCAAGCCATTGTATTTCATCAGTGAGCTATTTTCTCCCAATAAAAACCTGTTTAAAGTATTGTGTGAGCGTTGAAATGTTCTCAGATCATCTAGGCCTGTACGTTAGCCAGATGACATGGAGGACATAGCTGAAAGAAGAGCTGCAGTACACAATGACTCAATATTGGTGCTTACAGTTATTTCCAAGTGATACAACGGGTGGGTCTAATCCTGAATGCTGATTGTTTAAAACCGCATTCTAGCCTGTGTCTAGTCCACAAAATGCCACCGGCTAAATCTATGACGTTAAAATGCCTATTTACTCTGTTCTGACTGCGTAATCCACTGTCTCATCATATCAGAACTCAGGATAAGGCCCAGATGCAGACAGCTAGAGTCACAGATGTTTATTGGCCCAAGCAGGGGGAGGCAAAAGACAGGTCAAAGGCAGGCAAAGGTCCATAATCCAGGGCAGAGTCAATAAGGTACAAAACACCAGGCAGGCTGGGGGTCAGGTCAGGCAGAGGTTCTTAAACGGGTCAGAGTCAGGCAGGTACAGAATGGCAGGCAGGCTTGGGTCAGGGCAGGCAGAATGGTCAGAACCGGGGAAACTAGGAAACAGAACTTGCGCAAGCAGGGAGATGGGAAACACGCTGGTAAGACCTGACAAGACGAACTGGCAACAGACAAACAGAGAACACAGGTATAAATACACTTTGGCTAATGAAGAAGATGGGCGACACCTGGAGGGGGGGTGGAGACAAGCACAAAGACAGGTGAAATAGATCAGGGTGTGACACATCAGCCCAGCCAGGCAACTTATAAACGTGATCTCCACTATAAAAAGCATCTAGACATTATCTCACATTTCTTTTAGGCTAACATTTAGCTTTCAACAGTGGAGATTTGTTTAAACCTTACTGTATGTCTCTCTGACATTTGCAACATTGTTTCAATGTTCAAATTTTATCTTCTGCTGTCCCATAGTAATGAACGTGTCAGGTGTCATGTCTAACTCATGAATCAGCTGGCATCACTGTTATGGATATATATACAAAGATATAGATATGTACAAAATAGGTCAAACGAAACTCAGCTAATTTGTACTCTTTTAAGCTTTAGTTTGAAGTGATTGTGTTACTGTAACTGTGTTGTTGGCTAGCTCACTGTAGCTGTGCTGTTGGCTAGCTCACTGTAGCTGTGCTGTTGGCTAGCTCCTCTGAACAAGTGTCCTGACGAGTGAGCACATTTTCTCTGCTAGGCGAAATCGTGCCTCATTAGCTCATTGTTATGGATGAATCCAAATAAATGTCACTAGAAAACAACTTAAACAAATCCAAACAAAGACTTTTTGCTGTTATTCTGGCTGCACTTTTTGACGTGACTAGCTAGCAACCAAGGGATAAGAACGTTGCCAGCAATGGAACATTTAGAACGAAGGACTAGGTCGGGCCATAGATTCAGAGCAAAAAGACCAAACAACTGGGTTGCGTCTAGCAACCAAGATGTGGGCTCAATGTTCTCCCTACAGTAGTAAAGTTTGTGTTTACTCTGGAGGAAGCCATTGGCTTTGGAGTGAATTAAAGCCCTGAGAGTTCTATTTTGAGTTCTAATTTGGGGATTGCACCTAGTTGACAAATAGGCCTTGGTTTTACATGGGAATGAGTGGCTTTTTTAAAAACCTTTTTACAAACAAACACGCAGTGCCTTAGTAAATCTAACCCAGTGTTTCAAAGCATAACTCATTAATGTAAATCCTTATTTATGGAAAGACTTATAGCAAAATGTCCATCTCTCTTGAGTGATGCCGTGCACACAAGTGCAGCTGGAATGTGGATGAACAAGGTTGGCTGTGTGTTCAAGAGTAATAGAAAAAGTTTCTGACCCATGATAATCAGCTAGACTTCTAAGCTACCTCTGAGTTTCAGTCTTCTTTTGGCAATAGTGAGGTCGCTTCTCCTGATAATGTTTGACATGCGCTAACCTTTCCAATGTGAATAATTGAAAGGCCATGTGGAAGCATCAGAAGTGTGGCGCAACTTGAGGGCCGAGAGGGCCACACCACTCATTCAGATGATTATTCTGTGTCCCCTGAAAACCATCAATGATTTTTTATCAATACTGCATATTGTAATGCACAGGTATCCCCTCTTACACCTCATAAAGCTGAAATTAAACATATTTTAGATTGTGGAAAGGTACATTATTCACTTCATGAAACTGCTATCATCTTTTGGACGTCTGAAAATAGTTTTGTGATATTAAGGCTGACACAGACTGTCTCTTGCTGTTTGCTGAACGGGGTTCATGTCACATGTACCTAGTAGTGAAGTAAACTGAAATGAACGGTGCTCTGGTGAAATATATGGTGAGTGACTACAAACATATGACAAGAAAAATGTGAGGAGGAATATTCTACTAATCATTACCGTGGTACTATCAGGCAGGATAAACCAGAGGATTTCTGTGTTCTTTTTCAAAGGGTATGAAGTCTGATTCTATAATATGTACTGAAAGGCATAATGTCTCCATTTTTTTTAGGACAAGGATAAATCATTGCTATTCCTTATCTAAGAGTATGACTTCTAAATCTATTGTACAGAATGTACTGATAAGCCTTCTGTCAAATTAATTTGGGAGCACATCATTTTTGTCCGATCTGTTGCAATAACATGTTATTTATACCCCATACAATGACTCAAATGATTGAGGTTGATTGCTAACAATCTGGCAAGTAATCACTTTAGCACAGCTCAGACCCACAGCTGGAGTGCTGTATAGAGCGTAGGTTTGGTAGTACCCACCTAT
Source organism: Oncorhynchus nerka (assembly GCF_034236695.1). NCBI lineage: Eukaryota > Metazoa > Chordata > Actinopteri > Salmoniformes > Salmonidae > Oncorhynchus > Oncorhynchus nerka. The sequence continues at coordinate 72,945,846 of NC_088409.1, forward strand.
ACTCACGCTGGTAGTTAAACTCCCCCCTTGAGAATGTGTGTGGAAATGAAGGATAGGATGGGAGACATCTGGTTGATGTTATGCACATGCATAGCTCAGGTGAAAGTAGAGTAGCTCCATTTGCAGCTCTAAAGAGCATGAGAGTTCCAGTCCGGCTTGTGGGTATTGGAAGATGTCCCCGAAACATTCTTCACACTCACAGTACATCAGAGGCCCAACAATACTGATGGCAAGGATACAGCCAAGACTATAGACATACAGACTTCTTCCAAGTCTATCATGATGTAGTTTTATCCCTCCCAGTTAGACCCTGTCCTTCCCCCTTGGAGACTGTGAACCTAATCCGTATACAAGCAGAGGCATACAACTGCCATCACATGTAACATGCAGAAGAAGCAGAGCAGTTTAGGACCTAATTGAGGAGGAACAGTAAGGGAAACGCCTTACTTACATAAGATCGGACATGACAACTCCAGACTTCCTCTGGGAAGCGAAGGTTGCCGTTGCACAGGTCAGAAAACAGAAGAGACTGCCAGCCTCTCTCTCAACATTCAAGGTGAGACCTGATTCTTTGTATCAGCGGGAAGCCGTTGCCAAGGGAACAGAAATACTTGACTGTTGATAAAGAATGTCAGGCAATCAAGGAGGGAGCTGGAGGCGCTAAGGCAGACTGAGAGGGCTGCATCTCAACCTCCTCTCTCTACTTCCTCTCTACCTCCTCTCTGACTGAACATGCGTCGGTCTGTAGTCTCAATATAGGTGAGAATGAAATACCAGGGATGCCCAGCAGCATCGCTACATCTCTCTTTCCGTCCGTCTCTACTACATCAACATTCATGCTTTTTGCTCCGTGGATCACAGGTCTGTCAAACCATGTCCACATGGAGCGTGTGTCATATTTTGAATGTCAGTCATTACCCCACCAGATAAGGTGGGTAGCAACAGAGAGGAAGGTTGAGTCTGAGTCGGCCAATAAGAGGCAGCATGACGCTGGATGCACTCAGATGTCCTTGACTGTGAGTGTGAAATAACATAATGAGGAATATGCCTTTGTTCTCTGTATAGCTGTTCTTTCAACCAGATTAGATTTTCATCTAATTTCAACCAAACCATACTTACAATTCTCAATATAAATAATTTAAAAAATGTAGGATAGAAATGCATTTTAAGACTGCCATGTGTTTTTAGTGAGTGTTTCCATTTCATTTTCCAGGCGTTGAATCCATTACCCGCCAAGCACAAGCGTCCATACCACCAGCTGTTGTTTGTTCTCTGATGAGCACTTTTCTGTCAAATACAAATCATTATTTCAGCTCAATCGAAGTATCTCCACAACATCTCTGCATCCGGCACTTTGTTTTAGAAACTGCTATAAAATACTGAGAATCACCCCATGTCACCTCTTCAGTCCATATATATCCTCGGGCTATTGATTCTACAGCTTTTATAGTATCAGGTTCTGGATTTATTGTCTTAGTCAGCCTTGTGTTCTGTTTCGTTGTGTTCTTGAACGTAGCCCTGTTTCTTTGTGTTCTAAAAACGTAGCCCTGTCTTTCCTTTTGTTCATTGATTTCACCTGTGTTAGTTACTCACCTGGTCTCATCAGCTCCTAATTTAGTTCAGTTCATTCTGTTTGTGCCTTTGTGAGGTATTGTTCGTTTTGACTCGACTAAGCCTTTTCCTAGCTCGTCAGTCCTAACTTGGATTCACCTGCCTGTTTGCCTACCTGTGTATTGCGTGCCTGTTTGCCTACCTGTGTATTGCGTGCCTGTTTGCCTACCTGTGTATTGCGTGCCTGTTTGCCTACCTGTGTATTGCGTGCCTGTTTGCCTACCTGTGTATTGTGTGCCTGTTTGCCTACCTGTGTATTGCGTGCCTGTTTGCCTACCTGTGTATTGCGTGCCTGTTTGCCTACCTGTGTATTGCCTGCCTGTTTGCCTACCTGTGTATTGCGTGCCTGTTTGCATACCTGTGTATTGCGTGCCTGTTTGCCTACCTGTGTATTGTGTGCCTGTTTGCCTACCTGTGTATTGCGTGCCTGTTTGCCTACCTGTGTATTGCGTGTCTGTTTGCCTACCTGTGTATTGCGTGCCTGTTTGCCTACCTGTGTATTGCCTGCCTGTTTGCCTACCTGTGTATTGCCTGCCTGTTTGCCTACCTGTGTATTGCGTGCCTGTTTGCCTACCTGTGTATTGCGTGCCTGTTTGCCTACCTGTGTATTGCGTGCCTGTTTGCCTACCTGTGTATTGCCTGCCTGTTTGCCTACCTGTGTATTGCCTGTCTGTTTGCCTACCTGTGTATTGCCTGCCTGTTTGCCTACCTGTGTATTGCGTGCCTGTTGGCCTACCTGTGTATTGCGTGCCTGTTGGCCTACCTGTGTATTGCGTGCCTGTTTGCCTACCTGTGTATTGCCTGCCTGTTTGCCTACCTGTGTATTGCCTGCCTGTTTGCCTACCTGTGTATTGTGTGCCTGTTTGCCTACCTGTGTATTGCGTGCCTGTTTGCCTACCTGTGTATTGCGTGCCTGTTTGCCTACCTGTGTATTGCCTGCCTGTTTGCCTACCTGTGTATTGCGTGCCTGTTTGCCTACCTGTGTATTGCGTGCCTGTTTGCCTACCTGTGTATTGCGTGCCTGTTTGCCTACCTGTGTATTGCGTGCCTGTTTGCCTACCTGTGTATTGCCTGCCTGTTTGCCTACCTGTGTATTGCGTGCCTGTTTGCCTACCTGTGTATTGCCTTCCTGTTTGCATACCTGTGTATTGCGTGCCTGTTTGCATACCTGTGTATTGCGTGCCTGTTTGCCTACCTGTGTATTGCCTGCCTGTTTGCCTACCTGTGTATTGCGTGCCTGTTTGCCTACCTGTGTATTGCCTGCCTGTTTGCCTACCTGTGTATTGCGTGCCTGTTTGCCTACCTGTGTATTGCGTGCCTGTTTGCCTACCTGTGTATTGCCTGCCTGTTTGCCTACCTGTGTATTGCGTGCCTGTTTGCCTACCTGTGTATTGCGTGCCTGTTGGCCTACCTGTGTATTGCGTGCCTGTTTGCATACCTGTGTATTGCCTGCCTGTTTGCCTACCTGTGTATTGCCTGCCTGTTTGCCTACCTGTGTATTGCCTGCCTGTTTGCCTACCTGTGTATTGCCTGCCTGTTTGCCTACCTGTGTATTGCCTGCCTGTTTGCCTACCTGTGTATTGCGTGCCTGTTTGCCTACCTGTGTATTGCCTGCCTGTTTGCCTACCTGTGTATTGCCTGCCTGTTTGCCTACCTGTGTATTGCGTGCCTGTTTGCCTACCTGTGTATTGCCTGCCTGTTTGCCTACCTGTGTATTGCCTGCCTGTTTGCCTACCTGTGTATTGCGTGCCTGTTTGCCTACCTGTGTATTGCCTGCCTGTTTGCCTACCTGTGTATTGCGTGCCTGTGACCACGTTTCCTGCCGTCTGCGAATGTGAAATAAACAACTGCTCTGCGAGTGAATCTACACCATTTTCTCCTTAAGTATTCATTACATAAAGGAATCTTCACATACAGTGTTCTCTATCTAAGAGCATACTGGACATGTAGGGACACATACCATGATATACGTATACAGTACCTCTAGAACAGCATTAGGTCAGAATCCTACATTGTAATATGTATGCTTAACTCGAGCCATTGTGTAATTCTTCCATTGACATACATTCATACAGTATGTGTCAGTTATACCTGCAAGTATGTGAAGTTATGTCCCTATGATCAGCTACAGTATCTTGTTTTGGTTCTGAAGGTGGGTGGCAGCTTACGGTAACAGGAAGCACATCTATATGTAGTTGTAGTACAAATAAACCCACAAGTCCCTGAGGCTTTTCTTTTCCTTTTTGATGGTTTCATCAGCCTCAGCACGTTTAGTATAACTAATGTGCACTCTGGTAATGAGCCGTGGAGAGATTTTCAATCAACAGAATAATCACTGGACAGATTTCAAAAGTTACACCTGATTCGAAGACAAACATATTTTAAGGGACACATCAGCTGTTAGTAAGGGTGCTACCCTGACGCTACTGAAAATGCTAGTTCTCTAAACTGTCACATACAAACATCCAAAGCAACTTCAACAACTTTTATTTTTAACTTTCGCTGTGGCAATTTCCACTGTGGCAACTGACAACATCTAACGCAACTCCAAATTCACTGAGGGTTAACAAGTAATCATGGAAATGAGAAACTCCAATATCTATTCATCTTTCAGGAGAGCAGCAGAAACATTGATAAGAATTTCCATTTAGAGAGAGTGTTTTAGACGACGTGTTTCATTTAAGGTAAGAGAGTGAACCTGACAATGGCACAAAGAAGCCAGTCTGAGTGCACAGTACAGCTGTTCAGGCTAAGAATAGTTTATTTTCACATAACAATGCCAGCCTGTAAATTGAATTGTTATATTCCATTTGCTGTGGAAGCAGCCTTATAACCACAGACTTATCTTTCATCCTTAACAATGAATGGCAAAAATGGCATATTCCTATGCCACTATGGAACGTTTACAGTAGTAATATATGTCTGTGTAGATATGCTTTTTTGTAATATCCGTGAATATCTGGAGATTGTTGTGAGCGTAGATTAAATGTGAAGACCCATGTTTTATGCTCCTGGGCACTAGCCAAGGGGCCTATATTTGAGCATTAGGCTGCCTGTATGTGGGGTCAGACTGTGGAAGTCCCTTTCATTCTGTTTTTTCTACTCACAGTGGGTACCTCCAGTGGCTTAGCTTCTCAGACTTTTTTCTATCTCTGACCATGGACTTTTGTTGCCTGAAGTAAACACCTTTTGTGCCCCTGCAATATTCTACCCGTGGTGAGAGTACAGAAATAATTATTTAGTTCTTCACGAAATGATGTGGAATTCATGAACTCACACCAGGAGCTAGACCTTGAGCCTGTAATCTTGAAAGGATTTGAAGCTCTCCCCTGCAGTAGTATCATTGGACTGGGTGGAGGAACATCAACTGAGTCATGCCATAAAGAGAACAAAGTAGCACAGTGTGAAGCTATGTCCTGATAAAACCAGACTTTAATTCATTAATCTCCAAAAATGGAAACTTTGATGAATTGCACATAATAAATGTACAGTGTATAAGTAATGGTAAGGAAATGCAAATAAGTTATGTGAATGTTTACATTGAGAAGGCTTTAAACACACATTTCAGAACTGAGATGGTACCATGGCTGCGCGTCTGTGCTTCAAACAACTTGAATAAACCAGTTGAGGTTCACTCAAACAGCCTATTATGTAATATTGAGACTGGCCTTTCATCCTGACCCAAATCTACTTTTACATACACATTTACTTTTCTGCTCACAGTCTACAGTACAGGGACTCACAGTCTACAGTACAGGGACTCACAGTCTACAGTACAGGGACTCACAGTTACAGTACAGGCACTCACAGTCTACAGTACAGGGACTCACAGTTACAGTACAGGCACTCACAGTCTACAGTACAGGGACTCACAGTTACAGTACAGGGACTCACAGTCTACAGTACAGGCACTCACAGTCTACAGTACATGGACTCACAGTCTACAGTACAGGGACTCACAGTCTACAGTACAGGGACTCACAGTCTACAGTACAATGACTCACAGTCTACAGTACAGGGACTCACAGTCTACAGTACAGGGACTCACAGTTACAGTACAGGGACTCACAGTTACAGTACAGGGACTCACAGTTACAGTACAGGGACTCACAGTCTACAGTACAGGGACTCACAGTTACAGTACAGGGACTCACAGTTACAGTACAGGGACTCACAGTTACAGTACAGGGACTCACAGTCTACAGTACAGGGACTCACAGTCTACAGTACAATGACTCACAGTCTACAGTACAGGGACATAGTCTACAGTACAATGACTCACAGTCTACAGTACAGGGACATAGTCTACAGTACAGGGACTCACAGTCTACAGTACCATGAGGAGAATTGATTAAAACGTGACATTGTACTGTCGACTAATACAATATCATTTCCATTACAGTTAGTCCGAGTCCCATTCTGCTGCCATGTGACGTCAAGAATTGACACTTAAAACAACTTAGACAATATCTCAGGCATAATCTCCTAACTTCATTACCCTATAGTGTGTTCACCCAGTCACCCTTGAGAACAACCAGTCACACTAACAGGCAAGTTGAGTGTTGGTAGTGGAGGGCAGGCAGCCATTACCACTGGTCAGACAGTAAGTGTTACTGCCAGGATGAAGCTCCAGTGACTCTGGTCTTCTCTCTGACTGCACAATAGTCTCAGAGAGAAAAAGTATCATCATACGATGACCTGGCATGCCAGTTGGTTCTAACTGCTTCCTGTAAAACACACCAACACCCTGAAAGTCAAGCTAGTTCTTAACTTCTTATCTGGCCTTTCTATGACTTAGTCTTTCTGTCAGTTATTTTCTGAAATGTTAACACTTTCCTACTACAGTTACATTGGTTTGCTGAATTATAACTGAAACATATTTTGACAGGCTTTTCCAGTTAAAAGTTCATTAATTGGTGCTAATTGGCTTTTTCAAATGTATGTTGTTAGGCGGTTGAATAGAACATTTAGTGCATCGTTAGAATCTCTCACACTGTGTGAAATACATTATTGTGTATAGATTAAAACCAACACAATCAAAGAGTAATTGTAATATCCCAACAGGGGTTTTCTGCACAGTTCATAAATCTCTTCAAAGTTTGACATGTTCATTAACTTGATCAAATAATGAATTCCCTTTTTTCAAAGCATGAAGAATCGTGAATGTATTCCTCTATCCCAAACCACAGCAGGTTCTGTTCCAACTCTCAAAGAGCAGGTGATGCACCTTTGTCGAGGTGCCTGTCTGAGCATTGATGATATTGGATGGAGGAACGGAGGGAGGCAACCTCAACAGCTTGATCCACAGTTGGAGCCGCAGAACAGTACCTATTGAATACTGAATGATGGGCGCCAGGGGAAATGAATGGGGTATTAAAGTGGAGGGGCTGTGGTAATAATGATGATGGCGGAAAGGAAAAGTGCCACGGGCCAAAACATGCCTGATTGGACTGACTGTTATCTATTGAAGTTGCTGTGGAGGCACACAGGGCTCCGGGTGGCTCCTCCTCTCCCACCTATTCAGCGCTCACCCTCTTTCTGTGTACACGCTCAGCGGCACTGCGGAAAGAGCAACAACAGCTGTGTGACCTAAAGCACCGCTGTCCAACTGGGGATTCCTGGATAAAGGACTCTCAAATGCAGCACCAGTGTGAAGCCTAGGTTCATTGTCAGTCAGGGAACATTTTGAACGCGCTGCTCTACTGTATAGCGAGAGAGGGAGGCCTTTCTCTCTTTCTCTTTCTGGTAGAATCTGCACCAACTCCTCTTTTGCATTGTGCATAACTAGCAACATCAAGAAAACGCTATGATGACATCAGAGGGGAGTATATGACACATAGAAGACAGAGACAAACCATTGGTTTCTCTGGGTGTGTGAAGCAGGATGAGCTGTATAACTTGTTTTCCAAAGCAGTGATGGAGTAGAGGGCTCTGAAACAGCTTGTCTCTCTGTTGGACAGCTGTGCTAATGGAACCCTGCAAAGTTTCATCTATTACCAGGCCCAGATCAGCTGAATTAGGATGGGCAATTACTAGAGTAGAAGTTTTAGAGAGCGCTGCCTAAGAGCTAGTTAAAAGAAGACAAATGTCCTTTCAAAATCGGTCTATCTGAGGTCCAAGAGAGATAGGGTGTGCTTTAGCACGAGAACACTATTTTTAGTAAACATAGCCTATATTCTACTAATCCTATAGTTGTTATTATACAAGTGGAATGGGACTCTTCATTAGTTCTATTGTGTAATAACAAAAAACGTACATCTTATTATGCAATTACAATGCAATTACTAAAGTACAATGTTCGTTACAACTTTATTAGGATCCCCATTAGCTGTTGCAAAAGTAGCAGCTACTCTTCCTGGGGTCCAACACATAACATGAAACATGACATAATACAGAACATTAATAGACAACAACAGCTCAAGAACAGAACTACATCAATTTAAAAAGGGCATACATAGCCTAGATATCAATACATAAACTATCTAGGTCAAATAAGGAAGAGGCGTGGTGCCATGAAACCAGGTTTGCTGTTCATTTGAGCAATATGAGCAGGAACGGAGTTCCATGCATTCAGAGAGTAATCAGACCCGTTGACTTTTACCACATGTTGTTTTACCACAGCCTTATTCTAAATTGGATTAAATCCTATTTTTCTTCATCAATCTACACACAATATCCCATTTTTTTTTCAAACTCTAAATATCAAATTTACAAAAGTGTTCAGAAAATTTACTCAGTACTTTGTTGAAGCACCTTTGGCAGCAATTACAGCGTTGAATCTTCTTGAGTATGACGCTACAAGCTTGGCACACCTGTATCTGGAGAGTTTCTCCCATTCTTCTCTGCAAATCCTCTCAAGCTCTGTCAGGTTGGATGGGGAGCATCGGTGCACAGCTATTTTCAGGTCTCTCTAGAGATGTTCCATCAGGTTCAAGTCTGGGATTTGGCTGGGCCACTCATGTACATTCAGAGACTTGTCCCGAAGCCACTCCTGCTTTGTCTTGGCTGTGTGCTTAGGGTCGTTGTCCTGTTGGAAGGTGAACCTTCGCCGCAGGCTCAGGTACTGAACGCTCTGGAGCACGTTTTCATCAAGGCTTCCGGCGCCGACAGAGATGGCCGCCTCGCTTCGCGTTCCTAGGAAACTATGCAGTTTTTTGTTTTTTTACGTGTTATTTCTTACATTAGTACCCCAGTTCATCTTAGGTTTCATTACATACAGTCGAGAAGAACTACTGAATATAAGATCAGCGTCAACTCATCATCAGTACGACCAAGAATATGTTTTTCACGACGCGGATCCTGTGTTCTGCCTTACAAACAGGACAACGGAATGGATCGCATGCAGCGACCCAAAAAAACGACTCCGAAAAAGAGGGAAACGAGGCGGTCTTCTGGTCAGACTCCGGAGACGGGCACACCGTGCACCACTCCCTAGCATTCTTCTTGCCAATGTCCAGTCTCTTGACAACAAGGTTGATGAAATCCGAGCAAGGGTAGCATTCCAGAGGGACATCAGAGACTGTAACGTTCTGTGCTTCACGGAAACATGGCTCACTGGAGAGACGCTATCCGAAGCGGTGCAGCCAACGGGTTTCTCCACGCATCGCGCCGACAGAAACAGACACCTTTCTGGTAAGAAGAGGGGCGGGGGCGTATGCCTTATGGCTAACGAGACATGGTGTGATGAAAGAAACATACAGGAACTCAAATCCTTCTGTTCACCTGATTTAGAATTCCTCACAATCAAATGTAGACCGCATTATCTACTTCGATTATAATCACAGCCGTATATATCCCCCCCAAGCAGACACATTGATGGCTCTGAACAAACTTTATTTAACTCTTTGCAAACTGGAAACCATTTATCCGGAGGCTGCATTCATTGTAGCTGGGGATTTTAACAAGGCTAATCTGAAAACAAGACTCCCTAAATTTTATCAGCATATCGATTGCGCAACCAGGGGTGGAAAAACCTTGGATCATTGTTACTCTAACTTCCGCGACGCATATAAGGCCCTGCCCCGCCCCCCTTTCGGAAAAGCTGACCACGACTCCATTTTGTTGATCCCTGCCTACAGACAGAAACTAAAACAAGAGGCTCCCACGCTGAGGTCTGTCCAACGCTGGTCCGACCAAGCTGACTCCACACTCCAAGACTGCTTCCATCACGTGGACTGGGATATGTTTCGTATTGCGTCAGATAACAACATTGACGAATACGCTGATTCGGTGTGCGAGTTCATTAGAACGTGCGTTGAAGATGTCGTTCCCATAGCAACGATTAAAACATTCCCTAACCAGAAACCGTGGATTGATGGCAGCATTCGCGTGAAACTGAAAGCGCGAACCACTGCTTTTAATCAGGGCAAGGTGTCTGGTAACATGACCGAATATAAACAGTGCAGCTATTCCCTCCGCAAGGCTATCAAACAAGCTAAGCGTCAGTACAGAGACAAAGTAGAATCTCAATTCAACGGCTCAGACACAAGAGGCATGTGGCAGGGTCTACAGTCAATCACGGACTACAGGAAGAAATCCAGCCCAGTCACGGACCAGGATGTCTTGCTCTCAGGCAGACTAAGTAACTTTTTTGCCCGCTTTGAGGACAATACAGTGCCACTGACACGGCCTGCAACGAAAACATGCGCGCCCATCCCCAGCCGCGCCCTCAGAGCATGCGCAGACCAGCTGGCCGGTGTGTTTACGGACATATTCAATCAATCCCTATACCAGTCTGCAGTTCCCACATGCTTCAAGAGGGCCACCATTGTTCCTGTTCCCAAGAAAGCTAAGGTAACTGAGCTAAACGACTACCGCCCCGTAGCACTCACTTCCGTCATCATGAAGTGCTTTGAGAGACTAGTCAAGGACCATATCACCTCCACCCTACCTGACACCCTAGACCCACTCCAATTTGCTTACCGCCCAAATAGGTCCACAGACGATGCAATCTCAACCACACTGCACACTGCCCTAACCCATCTGGACAAGAGGAATACCTATGTGAGAATGCTGTTCATCGACTACAGCTCGGCATTCAACACCATAGTACCCTCCAAGCTCGTCATCAAGCTCGAGACCCTGGGTCTCGACCCCGCCCTGTGCAACTGGGTACTGGACTTCCTGACGGGCCGCCCCAGGTGGTGAGGGTAGGCAACAACATCTCCTCCCCGCTGATCCTCAACACTGGGGCCCCACAAGGGTGTGTTCTGAGCCCTCTCCTGTACTCCCTGTTCACCCACGACTGCGTGGCCACGCACGCCTCCAACTCAATCATCAAGTTTGCGGACGACACAACAGTGGTAGGCTTGATTACCAACAACGACGAGACGGCCTACAGGGAGGAGGTGAGGGCCCTCGGAGTGTGGTGTCAGGAAAATAACCTCACACTCAACGTCAACAAAACTAAGGAGATGATTGTGGACTTCAGGAAACAGCAGAGGGAACACCCCTATCCACATCGATGGAACAGTAGTGGAGAGGGTAGCAAGTTTTAAGTTCCTCGGCATACACATCACAGACAAACTGAATTGGTCCACTCACACAGACAGCATCGTGAAGAAGGCGCAGCAGCGCCTCTTCAACCTCAGGAGGCTGAAGAAATTCGGCTTGTCACCAAAAGCACTCACAAACTTCTACAGATGCACAATCAAGAGCATCCTGGCGGGCTGTATCACCGCCTGGTACGGCAACTGCTCCGCCCTCAACCGTAAGGCTCTCCAGAGGGTAGTGAGGTCTGCACAACGCATCACCGGGGGCAAACTACCTGCCCTCCAGGACACCTACACCACCCGATGTTACAGGAAGGCCATAAAGATCATCAAGGACTTCAACCACCCGAGCCACTGCCTGTTCACCCCGCTATCATCCAGAAGGCGAGGTCAGTACAGGTGCATCAAAGCTGGGACCGAGAGACTGAAAAACAGCTTCTATCTCAAGGCCATCAGACTGTTAAACAGCCACCACTAACATTGAGTGGCTGCTGCCAACACACTGACACTGACTCAACTCCAGCCACTTTAATAATGGGAATTGATGGGAAATTATGTAAATATATCACTAGCCACTTTAAACAATGCTACCTTATATAATGTTACTTACCCTACATTATTCATCTCATATGCATACGTATATACTGTACTCTATATCATCGACTGCATCCTTATGTAATACATGTATCACTAGCCACTTTAACTATGCCACTTTGTTTACATACTCATCTCATATGTATATACTGTACTCGATACCATCTACTGTATCTTGCCTATGCTGCTCTGTACCATCACTCATTCATATATCCTTATGTACATATTCTTTATCCCCTTACACTGTGTATAAGAGAGTAGTTTAGGAATTGTTAGTTAGATTACTTGTTGGTTATTACTGCATTGTCGGAACTAGACAATGCATTTCGCTATACTCACATTAACATCTGCTAACCATGTGTATGTGACAAATACAATTAGATTTGATTTGATTTGTTCTTTGTTCCGTTCGTCTTTCCCTCGATCCTGACTAGTCTCCCAATCCCTGCCGCTGAAAAACATCCCCACAGCATGATGCTGCCACCACCTTGCTTCACTGTAGGGATGGTGCCTGGTTTCCTTCAAACGTGACGCTTGGCATTCAAGCCAAAGAGCTCAAAGAGCTCAATCTAGAGAATCTTGTTACTCATGGTCTGAGTCCTTTAGGTGCCTTTTGGCAAACTCCAAGCGGGCTGTCATGGGCCTTTTACTGAGGGGTGGCTTCCATCTGGCCACTGTACCATAAAGGCCTGACTGGTGGAGTGCTGCAGAAATGGTTGTCCTTCTGGAAAGTTCTCCCATCTCCACAGAGGAACTCTGGAGCTCTGTCAGAGTGACCATCGGGTTCTTGGTCACCTCCCACACCAAGGCCTTCTACCCCGATTGCTCAGTTTGGCCGGGGCGGCCACCTCTAGGAAGAGTCTTGGTGGTTCCAAATTTCTTCCATTTAAGAATGATGGAGGCCACTGTGTTCTTGGAGACCTTCAATGCTGCAGAAATGTTTTGGTTTCCTTCCACAGATCTGTGCATCGACACAATACTGTCTTGGAGCTTTACGGACAATTCCTTTGACCTCTTGGCTTGGTTTTTGCTCTGACATGCACTGTCAACTGTGGGACCTTATATAGACAGGTGTGTGCCTTTCCAAATCATATCCAATCAATTGAATTTACCACAGGTGGACTTCAATCAAGTTGTAGAAACATCTCAAGGATGATCAATGGAAACAGGATGCACCTGAGCTCAATATCAAGTGTCATAGCAAAGGGTCTGAATACTTATGTAAATAGGGTATTTCTGTATTTTATTATTATTTGATTTTTTTACCAAAAATGTCTAAAAACCTGTTGTCGCTTTGTTATTATGGGTTATTGTGTGTAGATTGATGATCATTTTTTCAATTCATTTTTTTTAAAGGCTGTAAAGTAAAAAAATGTGGAAAAAGTCAAGGGGTATGAAAACATTTGGAATGCACTGTAATATTGTACTGTTTTTTAAAATTTGTTCTGGATTTGGGGACTGTGAAAAGACCCCCGGTGGAATGTCTGGTGGGGTAAGTGTGTGTGTCAGAGCTTTGTGTAAGTTGACTATGCAAATCAATCATCACTAATTTGTGTCTGTGCGGTACATGTTGAGTGCCCTTCTCTATAAGCATGCCAGAAGTCTGTGGTTAATTTGTATACAGAGAAATAGCATTGTATTTAGTCAAACACAATTTTTCCCAACAGTTTGCTAAGAGCTGTAAGCAAACTGATAGGTCTGCTGTTATAGCCAGTAAAGGCTGCTTTACCAATCTTGGGTAGCGGAATTACTTTAACTTCCCTCCGGGCCTGAAGACAAAGACTTTCCTCTAAAAATATGACAGATAGGAGTGGCTATAGAGTCAGCTAACATCCTCAGTAGCTTTCCATCTAAGTTGTCAATGCCAGGAGGTTTGTCATCATTGATCGATAGCAATCATTTTCCCATCTCTCCCACACTAATTTTACAATATTAAGTCTTGCATCTTTTTGTTGCGTGAGTACGATGGCTCACTGTTTGTTGTTGACATTTCCCGCCTAAGTTTGCCCACTTTGCCAAGGAAGTAATCATTAAAACAATTGAAAACATCAAATGGTTTTGTGGTGAATAAGCCATCTGATTCGATGAAAGATGGAGTTGAATTTGTCTTTCTGCCCATAATGTCATTCCATTCCTTAGTCACATCATTTCATTAATTTGCAGTAAGTCAGCCAGTCAGAAGTGCAGTCAGACTTATTAGCCAGACTCTTTCACCATGTTGTTGCTACAGTAATTACAGTGCTACTGCTCAGGTATAAGAGCAACATGTAAAGTGTTTCAGAGCACTTACGTAGGAAACATTTCAACACTTAGAAAGTGATATAAATGAAGATAGGAATTTCTGATTTGCCAAACCTGCCTGCTGTAAAAAGCAAGAAAAAATATACGAAAATATATATATAATATATATGATTTTTTAAATATTTTATATATATATATTAATTGCGCAAACACCTCATTTTTTGGATCTCATTGTTTATTCGTTTTATGCACTATCTAAGACTATTTAAGTTTAAGACAGAGCGCGATGGTACCTGCTTTTTTCACTGTTTACTAAACAGACACCTTTAATTTTCTAAACAAGCTCAGTGTAAAAATGCTCAATGTGCTCTGTTACCACTCTTGTATTATTTACAAATGACTGTGAGAAAGTGAAAATGGTTCACTGGCACCCCTACGTTTGTACACACGGTGAGCACAGGAATATACTCATTTATGACTTCCATACCAAGCTCGAAAAACAAGCAGTTGTTTTTGCCAGGAGTTAAAAACAGACTTCATCTCTTTCATAATTGTTTACACTCCCACAATCAACCACAGGAAGCTTTTTGCTGTTCACAAATTACACACATCTCATTATACACTTGTTTGATTTGATTTAGCATTGCATTGTATCATTGAGTGTTAGTAATGTATAAATCACAGCCTTAGCCCAGGGGGGATAAAGTCACCTTCCTTCACCCTCCTCCACCCCTAAGCTTGTCCCCTGTGATTCAGCCTGCTTTGTCACTCACCCACTTGCCCTCCCAGGCAGAGGAACAGACCAGTGGCTGTAACCTTTGCTCAACCAGTGATTTAGCCTGCCTGCCCGCACTGATAACATGCTCCTCCATCAGAGAGTCATCCCTGACAGGCCACCCGGTGCCCGGTGTAGAAGAGGAGATCAGCGCTGCTCTGCTCCCAGGTAGGGCCCTCTGTCACCATAGCATTCCCCTGTGTTAGCCAGCATCCTCCTGTGCCTTCACCTTGCTCCCCTCTATTCCATACAGCCACTGAACCCTAACACTCATCTATTCTACAGGTCCATAAAACCACCTGCTCCCAGGTAGGGCCCTCTGTCACCATAGCATTCCCCTGTGTTAGCCAACATCCTCCTGTACCTTCACCTTGCTCCCCTCTGTTCCATACAGCCACTGAACCCTAACACTCATCTATTCTACAGGTCCATAAAACCACCACAATGAACCTTGAAGCTCACCTCCATCAGCTCAGTACAGAGGCAGCAGACACATTTATCTAGTCAACTACAGATGTAGGATCTTAATTTGAGCCAGCTTGCTAGAACAGGAATATAATCCTGCAGCAACAGGAAATGTGAATAATTATGTGGATTATAATTAATTGACATTTGTGTAGGCATTGATACATTTTTCAAAATGGAAAATCAAGTATGACATTTAAACGCCAAAATTCTTAACTGCAGAAGGCTTTATAAAATGTACTGCATCAAGTTAAGATCCTACATCTGTATCCTTTCTCCCACCCTCCAGCTCAATCTGCGATCTCAGGGACTAAAGTTACGTAGCTCACTCATTAGTAGCACCTCTCTAAATCTTAATCCCATTTAGATTTTCCATTTCAGTGAGGTTACATTTCAATAAGATGTGGCTTTCCTCTCGCTTTCCTGCTCTGACCTTAAATGATCTTTCTCTGAATTTGGAGTTAGCAGATAATAAGCACCTAACTAAAGGGTGAAACATAGTTTAAATATGAATAATGTCAGCTACAACTGGTACAATTGTATATAACCACAGAACGCTTGTTTTCACTGTGGGTGGTAAAGTCAAGTAAACACAGAAATGCACTGTAGTTTGATGAGCTTGAAGAAATGTTACTGCAGGTATGAAGGTGCAATGTGATGGGATGACATGGTCTCCCACCTCTTTAAGGAATACCTAGGATAGGATAAAGTAATCCTTCTCACCCCCCCCCTTAAAAGATTTAGATGCACTATTGTAAAGTGGCTGTTCCACTGGATGTCATAAGGTGAATGCACCAATTTGTAAGTCGCTCTGGATAAGAGCGTCTGCTAAATGACTTAAATGTAAATGTAATAGGCATAACTTATTAGATATAAGTTCACTATGTGTCCTATGCTTTCTTCACATCACATCATGCGTACATATTCATGCACCTTCAATCCATATGGTATCACCAGTCAGGGTGGCTCAGTGTGTTAACTTCAATGCAAATTAAGTTGTTACATGAAACAACTGTTCATGAATGTTAACAAATTCTAATGTTGTTTCCTGTCAAAATGTTTATAGAGGGGGACTTTTACCAAGCGTGTGTTTCCACTGAAGAAGTCATCAAATGATAATCATCAGCTCAGGGTTGTATACTATTGACTTGTGTAAAAGGTGTTTAACTGTGGGTGTGTGTGACATTTGTTCAGCCGGCTCTGTGCTGACAGACGGTTTCTGGATCTCAGTGTTGTGTGTGATTATATTTGTCAAGACAGCGTTCCCGTTTGCCGAGCACTGAACAGTGAGATTGGATGGGTAAGAGAATGGCAGCCCAAGATAGACAGCTGGACTGTTATGCTGATTGCCACTTCCCCTCAATGCGATCAGAAATGGAGTTTCTCCGAAAACACTGACTGGTCCCCACCCATTTACAGTAGCACGTGCAAGTGTCGTGGAAATATTGAATCAAATATTTCTCAGATACTGGGGCTTGTGGGGTAGCCTAATGGTTACAGTGTTGGACTAGTAACTGGAAGGTTGCAAGTTCAAATCCCTGAGCTGACAAGGTACAAATATATCGTTCTGCCCCTGAACAGGCAGTTAACCCACTGTTCCTAGGCCGTCATTGAAAATAAGAATTTGTTCTTAACTGACTTGCCTGAAAAAAAAAAAAAATCAAATTCACTTCATTACAAAAAGTAACAAGCCAAGCAATTCCATGGAAGAACTGACTCTCCATTCTTAGTACTCTGCTTTTATACAGTCTTACCTTTACATAACATTGTCACTACACTTTATGAATCTTGTTGTCTTGCTTAGTTTCCATTCTCTTATTGGCTCAGACATTGAGGCATAGATTCTATTGGTGCCGTGACATGCACACTCCTACTGCAGGTCTAATGGTGCCTATAACTGATTAGCTAATGTTCCTGTCCAAAGGTCTTCACAAGTTCAGGCCGGTGTTGTCTATGTATGATTAACCCATGTGCATGTCCAGTAGCCTTCACAAGGTCAGATCTGGCCCAGACCAGTCAAATCTTGTTGGTCTACCTTGCCTCATCAACACAGATTCTGCTTACGTTCTGTTTTTTACATGTCCAATGGTTAACTCAGTGTTGATCCAGCTTTGTACAGTCACGCTCAGCCTTCATTCTACTTAAACATGTCTAATATTTAAACTTATATCGATTCTTCTTTCTACTTCAAAGAGAAGACTATAGGTACTGAAAATCACCAGATGACTGGAAATTCTCTAACACAAGTTTTCATGCTGCAGCAATGCCAATCACATCTCAGTGTCCACCTCCCATCGCTATGCCAACGATTCAGTTGCGGTCTCAGTGTCCTTGATTCAACAGAAACCTGAGTGCTTCATCTAAGGGAAATCAAGATGCTGCAGCCTTCTCTCCTCCTCTGACTGAGGGAATATTGTGATAGGATGACAGCAGAAGACAACAGGGTTTTTGCTAGTCCAGAAAATAACTATGCCAAAATACTTGTGTGTGAAATCAGGCTCTGTTGCTGTTGCAATTGGGGTAACAAATTGTCTCCCTTGACATCAGCCTCTCCTTCCCTGCTGCTCTCATCAAAATTCTTTTGAATGCCCGGTTGCCATGGTACCCTGAAAAATGTAGTGCTGAGATTTTCCCCTCAGATAGTGATCCTGACTTCTTCTCTCTGTCTGCCTACTTCAGAAACAGACCTTTGGCTCCACTTGAGAGGCAGAATTAAAACACAACATGTGAGGAAAGGTAATTAGAAACAAAGTAATTGATGAACCACACCATCAACCAATTACACTTTCAGTTGCAGTATTGTTATTTTAAATGAATGAGGTATATGTACACTACCGTTAAAAAGTTTGGGGAAATGTCCTTGTTTTGAAAGAAAAGTCCATTAAAGTAACATCAAATTGACCAGAAATACAGTGTAGATATTGTTAATATTGTAAATTACTATTGTAGCTGGAAACATATGATTTTTAATGGAATATCTACAAAGGCGTACATAGGCCCAGTATCAGCAACCATCACTCATGTGTTCCAATGGCACATTGTGTTAGCTAATCAAATAAAATGTATTTATATAGCCCTTCTTACATCAGCTGATATATCAATGTGCTGTACAAAAACCCAGCCTAAAACCCCAAGCAATGCAAGTGTAGAAGCACGGTGGCTAGGAAAAACATCCCTAGAAAGGCCAAAAACCTAGGAAGAAACCTAGAGAAGAACCAGGCTATGAGGGGTGGCCAGTCCTCTTCTGGCTGTGCCGGGTGGAGATTATAACAGAACATGGCCAAGATGTTAAAATGTTCATAAATGACCACCATGGTCAAATAATAATAATCACAGTAGTTGATCTTGGAGCTGGACTGGATGCCGTGCTTAGACTGGGCATTGGCACAGGAGAAGGTTCCGGCCACGGAGCTGGAGGTTCCGGACCGTGGACCATCGCAGAAGGTTCCGGACTGTGGACCGTCTCAGGAGGTTCCGGACTGTGGACCGTCTCAGGAGGTTCCGGACCGTGGACCATCTCAGGAGGTTCCGGACCGTGGACCGTCTCAGGAGGTTCCGGACCGTGGACCATTGCAGAAGGTTCCGGACTGTGGACCGTCTCAGGAGGTTCCGGACTGTGGACCGTCTCAGGAGGTTCCGGACTGTGGACCGTCGTTGGAGGTTTTGGACTGTGGACCGTCGTCGGAAGCTTTGTGGACCATCGCCGGAAGCTTTGGATTGGGAACTGTCGCCGGAAGCTCTGGACTGGGAACTGTCGCCGGAAGCTCTGGACTGGGAACTGTCGCCGGAAGCTTTGGACTGGGAACTGTCGCCGGAAGCTCTGGACTGGGAACTGTCCCCGGAAGCTCTGGACTAACTGAACTCTGGACTCGCCGGAAGCTCTGGACTGTCTGAAACTGTCGCCTCTGGAAGCTCTGGACTAGGAACGGTCGCCGGAAGCTCTGGACTGTGGAGGCGCACTGGAGGCCTGAGCTCTGGCACTGGGACTGATGACACGCACCTGCAGGGCGAGTGCGGAGAGGAGGCACAGGACGTCGCTGAAGCTCTGGACTAGGAACGGTCGCCGGAAGCTTTGGACTGGGAACTTTTGCTCAGTTGTGCACCGGGGCCTCCCACTCCTCTTTCAATTCAGGTTAGAGCCAGTTTGCGCTGTTCTGTGAAGGGAGTAGTACACAGAATTGTACGAGATCTTCAGTTTCTTGGCAATTTCTTGCATGGAATAGCCTTCATTTCTCTGATGAGTTTCAGAAGAAAGTTATTTGTTTCTGGTCATTTTGAGCCTGTAATCGAATCTACAAATGCTGACGCTCCAGATACTCAACTAGTCTAAAGATGGCCAGTTTTATTGCTTCTTTAATCAGAACAACAGTTTTCAGCTGTGCTAACATAATTGCAAAAGGGTTTTTTAATGATCAATTAGCCTTTTAAAGTTATAAACTTGGATTAGCTAACACAACGTGCCATTGGAACACAGGAGTGATTGGTTGCTGATAATGGGCCTCTGTACGCCTATGTAGATAATCCATTAAAAATCAGCCGTTTCCAGCTACAATAGTTATTTACAACATTAACAATGTCTACACTGTATTTCTGATCAATTTGATGTTATTTTAATGGACCAAAAAATTGCTTTTCTTTCAGAAACAAGGACATTTCTAAGTGACCTCAAACTTTTGAACGGTAGTGTATATGTTTCAATGTTGTTTGTGCAATGTATAAAAACAAATGAAATCAACACTTGATAAGGCTTATGGTTTGTTAAAATCAGCACATGGTGTCACTGTAAGGCAGAGTCCATTTCATATAATTGAGCCATAATTACTGAACCACACAATTCGTAACACAATTTAAGCAATCAATAAACAAGAATAATACAAAAAAATCAATCAAAACATCAGAATAGTACAGATAGAGATTCTAATGTGGTCCTCTGTAGCTCAGTTAGTAGAGCATGGCACTTGTAAAGCCAGAATAGTGGTTTTGATATCCGAGACCACCCAAATGGAAAAAATGTATGCACGCCCCTATACACGTACAGGTAAGTTGCTTTGGATAAAAGTGTCTGCTAAATGGATGCAAAATGTGTTAAGTATCTGTTATGGGTAATTTGTATTGCAGTAGCTACAGTTTTAACTGGCATGTCTGAGTCATTCGTTCTATGCCACATGGTTATCTCCAGTTGCAGGATGAGGCAGCAACCAAAGCCAGGAAACCCTACGGACTGCCCGTACACATTAAGCATAATATGGATAATGAATCTCTTAATGATCCTATTGAAAAACAGAATTGAACTTTTTATTTATCCACCAGGGTTTGTAGGCATGTGCTAACCCACAGAAATAAATCAACAGAACACAAAGGACCACATCCAGTCAGGCTGACCTCGGAGGATACACACTGTTCTGTTCTCTCTGAGGATGAATTTCTTCTGGGTGTGAACATCCCTCCTGACAAGCCAATTACAAGCTGTTATAATGAAAAACACAGGGAGGCTGCATGCTCTCCTCATAAGAATAGGAGTTTTAAGTTGCATTAAGATGAACATCTGTAGATTGTAGGAGGGATTCAATAATGTGCTCACTGAGATACAGAAATACAGTTGATGTCAGAAGTTTACATATTTCCTGACATTTAATCCTAGTAACAATTCCCTGTCTTAGGTCAGTTAGGATCATCACTTTATTTTAAGAATGTGAAATGCCAGAATAACAGCAGAGAGAATGATTTATTTCAGCTTTTATTTCTTTCATCACATTCAAAGTGTGTCAGAAGTTTACATACACTCAATTAGTATTTGGTAGCATTGCCTTTAAATTGTTTGGTCAAATGTTTCGGGTTGCCTTCCACAAGCTTCCCACAATAAGTTGGGTGAATTTTGGCCCATTCCTCCTGACAGAGCTGGTGCAACTGAGTCAGGTTTGCAGGCCTCCTTGCTCGCACATGCTTTTTCAGTTCTGCCCACAGATTTTCTATAGGATTGAGGTCAGGGCTTTGTGATGGCCACTCCAATACCTTGACTTTATTTTTTCTTAAGCCATTTTGACACAACTTTGGAAGTGTGCTTGGAGTCAATGTCCATTTGGAAGACACATTTGCGAACAATCTTTAACTTCCTGACTGATGTCTTGAGATGTTGCTTCACTATATCCACATAATTTCCCCCCCTCATGATGCCATCTATTTTGTGAAGTGCACCAGTCCCTCCTGCACACAATATGATGCTGCACCCCGTGCTTCACGGTTGGGATGGTGTTCTTCGGCTTACAAGCCTCCCCTTTTTCCTCCAAACATAACGATGGTCATTATGCCAAACAGTTCTATTTCTGTTTCATCAGACCAGACATTTCTCCAAAAAGTATGATCTTTGTTCCCATGTGCAGTTGCAAACCGTAGTCTGGATTTTTTATGGTGGTTTTGGAGCAGTGGCTTCTTCCTTGCTGAGCGGCTTTTCAGGTTATGTCGATATAGGACTCGTTTTACTGTGGATATAGATACTTTTGTATCTGTTTCCTCCAGCATCTTCACAAGGTCCTTTGCTGTTGTTCTAGGATTGATTTGCACTTTTCACACCAAAGTACATTCATCTCCAGGAGACAGAACGCGTCTCCTTCCTGAGTGGTATGGCGGATGCGTTGTCCCATGGTGTTTATACTGTACTTGCATACCATTGTTTGTACAGATGAACGTGGTACCTTCAGGCATTTGGAAATTGCTCCCAAGGATGAACCAGACTTGTGGAGGTCTACAATTTTTTTTCTGAGGTCTTGGCTGATTCCTTTTGATTTTCTCATGATGTCAAGCAAAGAGACACTGAGTTTGAAGGTAGGCCTTAAAATACATCCACGGGTACACCTCCAATTGACTCAAATTATGTCAATTAGCCTAACAGAAGCTTCTAAAGCCATGACATCATTTTCTGGAATTTTCCAAACTGTTTAAAGGCACAGTCAACTTAGTGTATGTTAACTTCTGACCCACTGGAATTGTGATACAGTGAATTATAAGTGAAATAATCTGTATGTAAACAATTGTTGGAAAAATAACGTGTCATGCACAAAGTAGACGTTCTAAGCAACTTGCCAAAACTATAGTTTGTTATTAACAAGAAATTTGTGGAGTGGTTGAAAACCAAGTTTTAATGACTACAACCTAAGTGTATGTAAACTTCCAACTTCAACTGTAGATATATGACCATCTAACATACTATATTGGTGTTTTTTTCCTGCAGCGCCTAAACGATGGCTCTTCACAGTATTATTCAATAGTCTGTATACCTGAATATAATAATACTGATCCTCATTCGAGCCACAAAGGACTACACTGGAGAGCATGGGCACAGGAACAGATGGAGCATCAGATTAGGGCTCCTTTGGGCTCACTCACCAGTAAGGGATTGGGACAACAGTGTTCTTAATGGAAATCGATCGCAGTAGCAGGGGAAACTATATTGTGTCAGAAATGGCATTTTGAGCCTGACCCATTAGATGGTGTTGAGAACACGCAAGCCTTTGGTTGTGGTTATCCTGTGTTTCATACGGATTTATCTCATGGTATGTGGTATGAGTTACATTGTTCAACATATGGTCCCTGCGTTAACATGAATATAATCTACCTACAGTATATCCTATATTGTCTTCTGAACAAGCGGTGAGCGGAGCCAGCCTCCTCGTAGCCTGCCGACCAGTGATTGGTCTGTGCCAGCACATGGTCCTGTGGGATGACAAATGTAGTAGTCAGAATGGATCACTATTTAATTAAACATCTTGAATGGTAACAAACTTTAAAAGAATTCATAATGGGGATCGAACTTGATAATAATAATCTAATTTTAGAGCCCAATACACACAATTTCGATAGGCTTTCTAGGGCAGTCCAGGGCTTTTGGAACCGCGAGGTTGCTACACAGTAGCCAAACACCAAACAGCAGAGTTTGTGACTTCACGCTCCAGACCGGACACTGGGGGCATGCCCATATCAAACACATGTGCGCCTGAACCCAGGCCAGGAAACATAATCTTGTAATATGTTCCAGAACATTAAGCACAGCCTCTAAGGATATTAGTGTCCGGGTGGTGAGTTCTGGATCTGTACATGTGTATTCGCCACTTTTATGATCTGCAGGAAATGGCAAGTTTCCGTATCAGAATAGATGGATAGCAATGACCTAATCTGCGATTATGCTTTCAGAGATCAGTGCACAGTAATTTCATCACATTGGTGAGTGAAGACAGTTCAGATGGACAGTCTCTCCATATCATGCCAATCAATCACTTTTACAGTGCATTACTGGGAGAGGAAGCCTGGCCCCATGGGATGCAGCCTGACACAAATAGTGGATTGGCTTTCCTTCTTTGCTCTCTTTTTATTTCTATCAGTATGCAGTGCATGAGCCCTATGCGTTCATCCATTCCATGAACACACAGATATTCATGGACTTTAAATTCTGTAGGCTACACAGACTCTGACAATGCAGATTATCAAATTATCTCTTTGTTGGTTATAGGTACATGCATGTTAAATCATGGCGGGTTTGCTCTCATTTCCAACATTTAATTATGAACAGTTAAGAAGAAAAACGAAACAGTGCAAAATATCACAGTATTCAATTGCATAACTCTTCTTGGTGGATATTAGGTTATTGTGGTGAAATCAGTAGGTGAGTATGAGAAACACACCCAATTGGTCTTACTTGGATTGTTAACCTTGGATCTTTCTTTTGAAGTAAATTGTTGAAAGGTTATTATAATAATATTTTATATAAAGATAATGACCGCAATGTGTCAAGGCGAAAGGTAAATACACAATCTCATCTGCAGTGACATATTGCTATAAAATGTCATATAAGCCTGACCTGAAAAAGCAGCAAACCATTTTTCATGAATATAGCTGGCAACAGTGGCAGAGGTTTTTTGTTGCCATAATCTTAGGCATTGGACTTGAGTGTTGAGTTCTGTGGTAAATTACTCTAAAAACACTATACACATAAAAGACTAGAATAAAATAGATAACCACCACAGCACACATTCCCTCAGTTGGCATTGAACCCTGTATCCCATAATGTTTGTTAAATTGAACTAGTTTACAGGCATTGATAGCCTTTCCAGATGCAGAATACAGACAGAATACTCTTCCTCCTCTTACAGAGAGAGTGTAGAGAGCACACAACTATACATGCTCCCAATTCATTTCACCATGAGATGATGTGGCTGGTTGTAGCTCTGCAGCCCTGAGTGGATTACCCATTGGTTGTCTGGTGGGTGGATACTCACAAGGTTGTATCTTCATCCACTGGTTGTTCAGCTCCATTGATCCAGCACAGGGCTGAGTATGTCAGGAACTATGAGGTGTCTTAGAGACAGCATTATGGGGGTGTTAGTGTAATCCTGATCCTGACCAATATACTTTTCTCAACCACATTTCCCTTACAGGGGTAGGTTTCAACCTCTAAAATAAAGATGATGTATTATATTTGTTCCATCGATGTTCCATTAGATTGGATTAGGTGGAGTGTGAAGTTGAAATGGGTGATCATGTAAAAAATAATACTTTTACAAAGGGCAGCTCAACTGGCATTCAGACAACCCCCCACACAGTATCTCATTATGTGCTGGTCACAACAGCCAGCCCACCCTGAAGTCCCATCCCATGTCACTCTGGCATCCCACCAATATGGATACACTTTCCAGAAATCAAAGACCCTAATCAGCATCACATCCAAGACCAGAATACGCATTGTTTGGTGTATTACCCTAATGACATCACATTGCTGCAATGCTGTGCTTGTCATAGAGAAGGTGTCGCAAAGTAATGTTCTTCGTATAGCATGAATTCGTCCTTGGGTCATTTTGTAAAGATTTGATATGTTCTGCATCTGTTCAAGACATCATGGTGAGGAAATATGTTTTCATTTGTAAGCCTATCAGTCGTGATCCTCCTATTACGCAAGTGTTAAGTTGTTGAGTAGAGACGCATTGCAAAATATTGCCTGCTCGCTCTGTGGAATTAAGCAGGATACATTCTCCCACTACCCTGCCCGGAAAAATCGACTGCATTGTCTTTGCTGAACGGGTGGACAAAGAAGCAAGCCATATATGAAAACGAATTGCACGCGTGGGTAAGCATATATTGGCTATCAAGAAAGAATACACGCTTTAAACTATGCGTGGATGGAATTCATTCAAACGACAAGGGAAGTTAACGACCAACATTATCAAGGAGAGCAGTATGTTTGTCAACCTTGATTTCTTATCATAAAATAAAATACATACCAGTTAACTATTCTAGGCTATTGTAGTCGTCGACCTTCACGACCATCTCAGACTTTTAGATACGCAGAATAGCAGAAACCGCGTGGCTGAATTTAAAAGCAACCCCAATGCGTTTATTCCATGTCCGTGTCTGTTCAACAACACTAGCTGCCTACCCATTGCTTCAAAGGATCCTTAACTGCATGGCTTTCTACCTCCATCATTCATAATGACAATATTGGTACATGCATATTGCACTATATGAATATACCTCTGATACAGTCCAACGTTTCTTATTCAATTCAAGGCTAATTTGACTGAGGCTACACTGACACGTTCGTTGGACGATAGCTCTGGATTTCAGATTCGGTTTTCAGTTTGTATATCTTTTTCTGTCTCAATTGGATCGTATTGGGATTCGTAAGGTGGTTTTAACCCGATGCAGATGGTTTAAGAAAGGACTTCGCCTACCAATTTGGTGACCAATTTCTGAAGTAAAAGTCAACCCGTTGTTGGTTACTACCTTTACTACCGCTCTCGTCAATTTCACTCCTCTTCGATTAGAAATGCTTCAGTAAGACAATGTTTGAACCGTGGAAATAACGCCCATGTGTCTACCCCTAAACATTCACGGCGAATCCTATTAACGACAACGGTAAAGGTAAGTCTGTCATTTATTTTATATTTGATCATAGCAATTGCATGCTCAATAAAAAGCAAATGAGCTTTGTGCTATATACTTCTTTTGACCTTCCACTTTGGTGCATGATTTGTTATTGTGTGCAGTTTTTTACAGATATATTGATAGGTATATAATGTTCAGGTGATGCTATTTTGAATAACATAATCGAATCTGCTATTTGTTAGTATAGGCTATAGGCTATTAATGCGTTCATGCCGCATAGGCTATTCAATCTAAAGTATTGCCTGACTAATTGAATTATTATATATTTGAATAGCGTTTGATGTTTTGGACCAGTTTTGTTGAATTATTTTGCTAATTAAGTCACGTAGCCTGTAGCCTACATCTGTATAGGTCCGAAAGCGCGCTATCAAAATGATAAATAGGGATGATAAATAGTAGACTGTAGCCTAAAACTAGTGCTGTGAGACAACGCGCAGCTGGGCTAAAACAGCCCAAATAATATGATATTTGTATGTTGATTGATGACTCATTCATTTTCATATGAGATGGTTGACATTGTAGACTAATAACACACAAGGGTTTCAATTGACCTTTCGCAGTACTGGGTTATTCACCTGGTTTGGAATTGCAATAAGGATTCATTCCTAAGGAATAGTTACCCTTGTATGGATTCGTTGTAATGGACCCTAATTAGGCTATTGCTAGGTGATGTGTGTAATCAAATTGTCAGAGGGAACGAAATCAGAGAATAGATTGGTTCAAGGCCGGTCTGTGTCTGTAGAAGCAGCATGCATTCTGCATTTATTATCACAGGGTTGTGTTGGCTACAACCCCTGAAGCTGTATAGGCGTTAAAATCAAAAGGAACACAGAACAGACGGGCCACACGTAGCTCGGTGAGTTGAATCCTCCATTGAAGTTGCCAACGTTGGTTGAGAGCACAGACGAGCTTGCTTGGAGCGCGAGTGGCACGGGCGTGTCTGCATCAGAACAACGTCGACTTTCACAAGTTAGCATCAGCACTGGAGAATATTTCTCACTGCAGAAATGTCAAATGACCGCTTGGGGACACTGACTGCAAAGCTACAACCGTCTATTATTCGTTTCAGTACCGACCAATCGAACTCATAAGGAACGAATGTGAATATTCCGAATTTTATCCACGCGTTACAAATCAAAGCACGCTTTTCTCATATACCTAACGTTACCCATGGGCGGGATATTGAGAGGGAAGCATAGCCCAAAGTAATGGCAATTTTTCTGCTCAAATGTGTCAATATGACATATAGTATAATTCATGATCATGAGTAGACTAGAATGCTACAGTGCAGCAACATAACTCACCCTGTGTATTACGGTCGCTGTCCACTGCCCTGTGGTGCTAAACCGCCGGGATTCCGAGCTCATGGCTGTCCATGGTGCTGAATCTGGTTGTTTACATTGGCTCCACATACCCTTTTACCACATAACAAAGTCGCCACAGAAAGCTACATGTTGTATTAGGTAGACTCCTGAAAGTGACGCTATTAAACAGGAAATCATTTGTTTCAATATGCAAATTAGTTCGTTAGCTCACCAATTAATATGCTCATTAATGAGTTGTGAGTGATGCACTCTTAGAAATGTTAATTGAGAGTCTTTATTCAGTTCAAAAGAAAACACAGGACTTCAAAAAAGTAAGGTAAAAAAACAATAACAACACAATATTATCTCTAGCTGCTAGCAAAGGTATTATTCACTGCCCAACCACTCTGATGGACCTCAGTTTGAATGTGGTCTTATGGTCAAAAGAGGTGATAACTGGTAACCATTTTTGTATGGTTATTTTCTCCTCTCTCTTTTTCAGGCATTCAATATTTATATTGTTAGTTTCTGGAATAATAGGCTATGTCTCTGTGGACAGTAGCCAGAGATGGAGGTATTTTTGTCCTTGCCAACCCTTCAGACTCAATAGAGGACTCAAAGAGGTCAGCATGTGGCTTTTATAGGATTATATATATATATATATTTTTTTTTTCACTCAGGGAATGTAAGGTGCTCTGTCAGATGTAAACAGGGTAGTAGTGAAGGTTGTAAATCCATTAAAGAGAGATGGAGGCAAAATATCTAAACATTTACCATTAAATGAAGCATACATCCCTTCATATCACTACCATTTTATTCGGACCACGCTCATAAGACATACCAAGGGGAAACTGTGTACATCAATTTGCAGAGATGCTACATCAGTAGTACAGTATGCCGCATGCATTTTACATAGCAGCTTGCAGTCCCACTCCACCACTGGTTAGTACCGTTTACCAGCTGCGGTATCCACTCCTCCATCTCAATCAGGAATGGGGCTCCATGTTCTGGCACATCAGGGGCACCACCTCTCCACAGCTGCCCAGCCTGCCCAGTGCAGTGAAGCGTAGAGATGGAGAGGATCTGTCACATGGTTTATGTGTTGTAATGGCCACTCCCTGTCGGACGGATGCCTTCATAGGGGAAGATAAGAGACATACATTCAACACACAGATAAAACAACATAGTCATGGGTGGAGAAAAGTGCTGGGTCCTTTACAGGAATGAAGACTACAACAATAGGAGTCAATAGCCCCAAGCATATAGAATTTAGGAGACGTATTGCTTTGGGTGTGCATGTTGAATATTTGAATGAGCTGTTGAAACATTTGTTTCAGTAAGAACCAATGACATTTGATGCTACAGAACCAGGTTATGTATTTTAAATACTTGCTCCATGTCTGTACATAATAAGGGCCTGCTTTAAGTGGCTTGTAAATATATCTGAACACAGAGGTTAATGAGGTTTATTCTTAGGAGGGTTAATACGCTTGAGCCCTATTGGATTAGTAATTTGAATGAATTAACAAGTTCAACAGGCCTTCCCACTGAGCACAGGAGTCAATTCAACGTCTATTCCACATTGGTTCAACGTAATTTCAGTGAAATGATGTGGAAATAATGTTCAGTCAACCAGTGTGTGCCCAGTGGGTTGTTGTGTATTTAGATTTGGACTATCTATGCAGCGGTTGGGGTGAGATAGGTTATCACCGCTTCTCTAGCTTGTCAGCGCATTGGACCGTGTTACAGTACATACCCAGGGTTCTGGTGCCATGCCTTTGCCTAATGAAATCAGCCATCATGAGATCCTCATTATCATACACTGACTACATGGATTTCAATATGGATGCATGAATACACACAATATCAAGAAATATGTGAGAATAATTTCAAATTCCAATAGCTAATAGTTAAACAGATCCACAAGCAGATAGGTGGGAAGGTTTCTGCTGCTTTCTAGGTTGGCAGTATAGGCAGCAGGGTGAGATTAATGTAGCCTCTCTGGCTTGCCAGTCTGTTGCATTGTGTTACAGCAGCTGCTCTGGTTGCTGCTGTCATGTGTTAGCATTATGAAATCAGGGCTGATATGGGTATTATCAGCCACTGCAGAAATGAGAGGGAAGAGACACGCCAAAAGTACCATATCTGTATGGGGAGAATGAATGAAAATCTGGATTTGAAAATGATTATGCAGAACCTACCCACTGTAGAGCTGCACTCTATGAGGTCTGGATGTCAAACAGCTGTATAAACAATGTCTGTTTTGTAATGTGTAAGATAACTTCACAGGAAACAATATTGCCACTTTCATTTACTATTGGAGTAGCCACAGTAGAATCAGTACACAATTCATGAAAAATGTACCCATTGCCAGCAATTTGTGTTTGAAAAGTGTTAACACACATTTGCATACTGTTATATTAAAGATGAGTTAACATTGAAACCAAAAGAATGCAAGATGTAATTATACTCCCATTTCAACAAACAACTTAGCCTACACATACATCACAGACACTCAGCATGATAGGTGTTTATTTCAAACTAGATAATGCTGCTGGTTGACTTGCTCATGTAAAATGTGGTATTCTATCTAAGCAAACATCTTTTTGAAGGATCGGTCGGTTGATACATTATTGTACATAACAGCTTTCCTTTGTCCGCCCCCAAAGTTGAGCTTGAAATCAGCGTAATGGGAATTTTCTGTTGGTACTGGATGATGAGCATAGGCCTGGAGCGTGCATCTCATCCTGGGACAGATGCTGAGCAGATAAACCAGGCTGGGTTCTGGAGCTGGGGAGCTGAAGCGTTGACCTGGTACATGCGGCATGCAGAGCATCAGATGTGGGAAGGAGCTCAAGGG
Source organism: Oncorhynchus nerka (assembly GCF_034236695.1). Classification (NCBI taxonomy): domain Eukaryota; kingdom Metazoa; phylum Chordata; class Actinopteri; order Salmoniformes; family Salmonidae; genus Oncorhynchus; species Oncorhynchus nerka. Next base: position 72,976,119 of record NC_088409.1, read on the forward strand.
CAGCAGAGAACAATGGGGGTGGGGGCAAAGGTCACAACAGTCAGCAGGGAGGGAGCGCATGGTAACAGAGGAGCAGAGGAGGCAGAAAACCAAGGTGTGTATGGAGCAGAAACAGCCTCTATAGCTTGATGATGGGTGTGATCAGTTGATTACTGGAAGGCGAAGATGAGGACTCAAGGTAGAAGCAGATGGATTTCCAATGACAGATAAGGGCAAGTTGAACTAGGTTCGTTAGTATCCTGATTCAGATGGAAGATGGACATATTGACAATGTCATTTTCTTTGGAGCATCTCATACCGTAACTGCTACTGCTAAAGAGAGTTTTTATACCCAAGCCATATACCAGCCTCCCAGCCTCTCTGTTGACTCTATGGCGCACAGATAACAAGATTACAGGTGGCACCTGTCTCCCCAAAGAACCTCTCCCATACAGTGTGGCTGTTCCACCTTTGACACAGTTTTAGACTACTGCTACAGGACATAGATGTCACTGTCTTTATAGGGGCATTAAAATGAAGAGATATGATATTATTATCCACACAATAACTATTGTTTGCTGTACTGTAGTAGTCAGCCAAGCCAACCAGTCAAGCTCTTAGACCATAGCTGCTCCTTGAATCAAGGAAGGTGTCATTGATCTGGATATACTTTCAGTAGCTGCATCAGATGATATTGATTAGGCTGATCTCCCAGACTAGCACTTTTCTATGCTCTTTGATGCTCATTCACTAAGGCAGGGGAAGGCAACTAGCCACGGCCCGTTTCTTTTGGGCGGAGCGGATGGTCGGGGTAGTTAGAATAATTTGTACACTGCAAATTGACCACAACTAAGCCCAAAAAGAGATTATATTTGAAAATAACTATCATTTTATACCTTGATTACATTGATACATGTTCACATACACTGTATGTCTCCTTTTTTATTCATAGGAACACTTGAACAGATTTCGTAAACGAAACACATTTTTTAGTTGAATTCCTGGTGATTTTAGTCTCTTTTTTTTAACCAAAAACGAAAATCCCCAAAAACGAAGGGGAACCAAAATAAAATCAATCACTGGTCGGTTTTGGCCCCGCGGGCTGCCTGTTACCGAACCCTACACTAAGGGGGTTCGGCATAGTAGTTACTATGGGCCTTAGTGCTACGGAGAGCCGAGGTCAAAGCTACATTGTAACAATGATTGCTGTTATGGGAATCATCATTTGCGAACACTCACTCAATAAGGTGAGTTTTTACACATACTCTGCATGACTTGGGCTGTCTAATGTGTTTGGTCGGCCAGGACTCCTTCGGCCCTGTAAGTGCAGCATGGATCACTTGCTCCAATACAATTTCATACCACAGTATTGCCTTGGGCGCCAAGTAGTGTTGTAGCAAGCTCTGTAGCAGACCTTGTAGCAGACATCTCGGCTGACCCTTCCCTGCAGTCAAACTAGAAAAAACATGAACTATTCTTGTGCAACCAGCCCAGCAGCAACTGTCTGTGATAGCACAATCACTTAATTTCCTCTGTTTGGATTGGATGGCTATCTGATGTTAAAACAGTAGCCGGTCCAATCTGCCTGTAGACTTCCTCAGCAGGATATAAACGACCTGAATAATCTATGCCACTTGCCATACTTTTGTTAACCAATTGTCTAAAATGTGCCAGGTAGTTGTACTTCCTCATCTAAAGCAGCTCAGCACACTGCTAGATGAAGGGAATGTATCAGGAGATAAGCTAATAAACTACAAAGTTCTCTTTCATAGTCCCGCCATGTTCTTCGGGATTATTCCTTCATTTTGAATCATAAATGAAACCGCATATTGGAGTTTGAAAGAAAGGTTGTCAGACTGACCTTGCATCTTACTGAATAATTCTGAAGATAGTTCTAAAATGCTCTCTGTAGAGCAAAAAGTATACTTATGTATATTATGAGTCTAGTCAGATCTGCCGCATTGCTGCTATAGGCATGCTGTCCTCTGTGGTACCCCATTGAAGAACGATGCCAATAGGTAATTAGTGGATTTGACAATCACAGAGAGAATGTATGATGTAAGGGAATTGATAAATAGCTCAAAGGAGCACTACTGGAGTGTAGACACGTAGCATTAGAACTGAATATGTTCCACAGACCTATATCCATGTAATGGTTGTACTTAACATGATGTGTTGATGCCTGTATTATTTTATATGTATCTCAAATGCACTTAAGAACCTCCAACGGATCATTGAATGCTTGTAGGCGTGTAGAAACAACACGCTTGCTAGTTCAACACATGCTCTCAGTTCCAAGGTGAAGGGTCATGTTTCCAATTAAAGCTTAAGATCATTCATACACTCTTGTTGCACGACTAAGATTCCAAAGATGCATATATAGTTTTTCTTTAGATACCTACCATATGAGTGTCAGAAACAAATAAGTCAAACTTGAAAGAAATGCGAGATGTTGGGTGAATTTTCGAACCTGTAAATATGTACTCAGTGAGTGACGTTCTTGTATTTGATGTATCAGTCCATAGGGAAGGCGGGAGTGCTTTCAAAAGACTATCCTCTCCGTATACAGGGTGCTCGAGCACATCATTGGTGGCTGACATTGACTTGCATGAGATGTGAATTGACAAAAACAAAAGCACCAACCACCAACTCAGAACGAATACATGTTGGAATAGAAAACAGTGACATAACAGGCACTGTCTGCCCACAGCAAACCTGTCTCTCAAAATGCATTGAGACATGGCAAACTACCAGTCATACCTGTCAGGAGGAAATGTGTGGCTGAATTCTGACAAGTAGAAGGTCAGCCAGCATATTGATAAGAGTGATGCAAGCACGTCCCAGAGCATGCCAGCTTTGTGTTTAGATACCTGGAAAAGTGCTATATGAATACTTTCCATTGTTAGAATACCAAAACCAGAGCAGTCTTTATGATATTCAGAACCAACAAATAATTGAAGATATGCTTCAAAAATGAATTAGCGAATTAGATATTTAGCTGGCCTATGATTTATAGACACATATCATGCCTTTTCTCAGAATGTATGGTTCTCTTTGAGATTATTACTTTATTGTCCAATAAATGACTAACATTCTCAGTAGAGGAGCAGGGTGGATGATACATGCACTGAGTCAATGTTGATGGGCTGTTTATTCACTCACTAGTCCAGTCATCAGGAGATCTCTATAAACCGTATTTCTACCCCTGGCTGGGAATAGGGACCTAATTAAGGTATATGTCCCAAATGGCACCCTATTTCTATATAGTGCACTACTTTTGACTAGGGCTCTGGTCAAAATTAGTGGACTATACAGGGAATAGGGTGCCATTTGTGACGCAGACAGGGTGACTAGGATTAGCAACAATTGATCTGCCAAGATGAATAAATACCTTCTCTCCACTTCCCCACACTCCACCACAATCAAACCCACTATGTATGATTAATGACAGGCTCATTTAGTTATTTTATTCAGATAAAATTACATTAAAAAATCCATGTTCATATTTATTTAAAAACAGATAATAGATGCAGTATTTGCATTCTATTTGGAAGAACAAAAGGGTTCATTAACTGTCAACAAACTGTTCATGAACGAAACAACTTACCAACAATTCACAATCAGTAACAGCAGTTATTCTGTAAACATTCTGTTTCCCCAGGGCAATACAATATTTCCTTTTATTGTAAATGTGACCCCTCCTTGTACATTTCCCATTGCATTGCATTAGCCCATAGCTGACGTATTACCATACACATAATGAATCAATGGTTCACAATACTGTGTGCTGTTTTAGAGAGTCACTGTGATAATCTATATGTCCCCGAGAAGATGAATCTTCCCAAACAGAAATGTTTGGCTTATTCAGTTAATGTTCTCTTTTTCTTTTTTACAGCAGCTGCTCTGTGTTTATTTTGCTGGATGATTGGATGCCAGGCTGCAGTAAGCTTCTTTATGATAAGAAAACAATACTATCCTACAGGATAAAAAGGAGCTAATGGCAGAGAAATCCTCTAACAGGACTGAGCACGTGGCATTAGCGCAGTAATAGCACATGGATACCCCTTTGATCCATGGTAGGGGTGGAGAAGTCGATTAAGTGACTGGGATAGATAGACATGTAGCTGTAGAGCCCCGTCATTCATTTTTGGGACAGACTGGCATGCTGACAACATTGTTTTGTTCTCTTTTATACATGTAATTATATGTAACAGCATGGAAATCAATCAATTTACCATCATTAACACAATGTAAATATCTCATTATTTATTATTAAAATATTGAAATAGCATGGGTGACCAAGAATAATGTATTTGTACAATTTACAGCCAAGTGGCAAACAATAATGCAGACACTAGGGATGGGGGTGTGAGCGTACGGGTCTGGGCAAATGAGATGTAGTCATGGTTCATGTTCGTCTGTTCGTATGTATAAGTTTGTATCTGGAGTAGGTTTTTTAAATGTCGTATTATTATTACATGTAATCCCCTATGGCATTGCTGTATACAGTACCGACTTGACATATTTAGTAATACTTGACATATTTAGTAATACTTGACATATTTAGTAATATAGGTTGACAAGCAATGAAAACATATCAAAACTCTAATGATGGTCTAATAAATCAACTATTGTGCGCTGTTAACTGAAATATGTTTGTTGTTGTTGTGTTCAACCTTTATTTCTGCTAAAGCTATCTAGATATGTGATTGTAATGCACGGGGTAATCACACCATGAAGCTCTGAGGCCTCCAGTCTGTAAGTGTCTGTAAAGCATGTTGACAGTTCTGCAGATCTTTGAACTTTGACATGACAGTTATCCTCAGATCAGACAACTGGAGGAGGAAGACACTTGGCAGTTGGCTGTCAGCCCAATAGTTTTAAGGGGGAGAGTCTTCTGCCGATGAGACAGTGAGATCTGTTGTGCATTTTATGGTCGTCAAAGATGCCATTTACGTAGAAATCAGTGTGAGGAGAGGACTGCTGCCTATCCATCCAACATTTCTATTTCAATATCTCAGGTTTGAGGTGTCTTCCTGGAAAAAAGACTTGAAAAATATGTATCCCCTATATATCCCCTATAGCCCTTTGAAATCTACAAATATCAAAATGATTCACAGAAATCCAGCTGTGAAAAGGAGTGCCCACATCTGTGACAAGCTGCACATTTTGCTGTGACGCACGCCTGCTCTATAAAAGGTCTGAAGAGAACGAATGCTGTTTTGGCTTGATGGATTTATAAAAACAGATTTGATAAAAAATAATACTTTTTCTTTGATTTTGGTCAGAAACAATTTTTGAGTAGCCTCGTACAGTATACCACACTAATCCCGTGAGCTTACATAAATTCTATAAGGGTCGGTATAGCACATAATTTATGTAAACTCGCAAGATCAGTGTGTTAAGAACGGACCCTTATAGCTAATTGTTGGGAGGTCTACCAATGATTCAAGATCATTATCTTTAAAAGCTATAATTTCTATATTAATTGCTCTATTATGTTGTATTTTAAGGAACAGAATCTGTAGATATATAAATCATGCAATATGATTTGTGATGCTGAAGACTCTTAAATGGACTGTTTTAAATATGTACCATTAACTTTTGTTTGTTTGATTACAAAAGCACAGATTATGACCTTCTGTGTTGATGATTGTTGATGATTGTTGTGCTGATGCTGTAGTAGTGGCAGTGGAAGAATCGTTAAAACTTGGTGTTTGCAGGTTTACAGCATAACACCAAACCAAATCTGCACAGGCATTCAATCCTATAGAAAATTTGTGGGCAGAACTGAAAAAGCATGTGCGAGCAAGGAGGCCTACAAACCTGACTCAGTTACACCAGCTCTGTCTTGAGGAATGGGCCAACATTCACCCAACTTATTGTGGGAAGCTTATGGAAGGCTACCTGAAATATTTGACCCAAGTTAAATAATTTAAAGGCAACGCTACCAAATACTAATTGAGTGTCTAAACTGCTGACCCACTGGGAATGTGATGAAAAAAATAAAAGCTGAAAAAAATCATTCTCTCTACTATTATTCTGACATTTCACATTTTTCAAATAAAGTGGTGATCCTAATTGACCTAAAACAGGGAATTGTTACTAGGATAAACTTCTGATAAACTGCAGATTACCCATTTTAAAGGAAGTGAAGTGGTTTTAACAATATATTGGGGATGTGCATCAGGGGAGATTGTTGGGGTATTTGAGCATAGAAGCACAAACTACAAATAATACATCAATACAAAATACTACCTTCTATTAAAGTAACTTATCAAATATTCCAGACGTTTGTTGGTACATTATAAGCTAAAAGGAAACCATTCCCCTCAGAGAAAATGCAGACATTTTCTGCAGAAACCTTTTGGACTGTATTTAGTTCAAACCAGCCATTGTATTACATGATTGGCAGTGTGGTAGCATTGGAATTTAACATGACTCATTTCTGACTGGATGCTTTGTTTTGAATCAATTATCACACTAATGTTGCCAGTTGTGACTAAGCTGATGCCTCTTAGAGGAGGGTACCTGTTAAGTGGACGCTTGAATTAATTGTCCCCTTGAAACAGATAAGGACATTGGAAAGATGTGGATCAAACCAAACAGATGCACCTCCATATTTATTCTACTTAGGGGATGGTGTTCTTCTCAGCAAGGCTAAGCCCTAATCAGTGCCCTCACCATATGGCTGATGAGCCCAAAGCTCCATCATTTTTTGCCTGAGCACAGATACAGACACAGCACAGCACTTTCTGTCTTAAATGAAAATGTAGCTTGGTCATACTGACCTGGTTTGTAATGGGCTCTCAGAAATAGCTTCTCTTGACATTAGGATAACAATAGCTTCCAGTCTCAAGTCAGTCTGATCTCCAGCTTTAGTGTTCGACATTTAAATTGTATTTTTTTGAGACATTGTTCAGTGACAAGGCCAGACTGGCATGGAGCGCCTAGACTTTTAGCTTTGGGCTGGATTCAGCACTTCAAACAAACTTTTCAGACACATTGAACATTTAATGATGGATAGCATACCCTGTGGAAAATGGTATATGACTTATATTGTAGAGATTATCAAGTAACAGCTCTATTCCACAGTGAATCATCAAGAAACAGCTCTATTCCACGTGGATGATCAAGAAACAACTCTATTCCACCATGGATGATCAAGAAACAACTCTATTCCACCATGGATGATCAAGAAACAACTCTATTCCACCATGGATGATCAAGAAACAACTCTATTCCACCATGGATGATCAAGAAACAACTCTATTCCACCATGGATGATCAAGAAACAACTCTATTCCACCTTGGATGATCAAGAAACAACTCTATTCCACAGTGAATCATCAAGAAACAGCTCTATTCCACGTGGATGATCAAGAAACAACTATATTCCACCATGGATGATCAAGAAACAACTCTATTCCACCATGGATGATCAAGAAACAACTCTATTCCACCATGGATGATCAAGAAACAACTCTATTCCACCATGGATGATCAAGAAACAACTCTATTCCACCATGGATGATCAAGCAACAACTCTATTCCACCATGGATGATCAAGAAACAACTCTATTCCACCATGGATGATCAAGAAACAACTCTATTCCACCATGGATGATCAAGAAACAACTCTATTCCACGTAGATGATCAAGAAACAGCTCTATTCCACGTGGATGATCAAGAAACAGCTCTATTCCACGTGGATGATCAAGAAACAACTCTATTCCACCATGGATGATCAAGAAACAACTCTATTCCACGTGGATGATCAAGAAACAGCTCTATTCCACGTGGATGATCAAGAAACAACTCTATTCCACTATGGATGATCAAGAAACAACTCTATTCCACCATGGATGATCAAGAAACAGCTCTATTCCACCATGAATGATTAAGAAACAGCTCTATTCCACTGTGAATGATCAAGAAACAGCTCTATTCCACTGTGGATTTCATATTTCCTTCTGATGTGACCTTTTTCTGTATCACATCAGTTCAGTTCAGTTCTCTGATGGTGAATGGCTTTCTAAATACATGTACAGTAGATCCCAATTTGTTTAAATACTGTTTATCATGTTACTCGTTCAATTTAGTGGATAACAAATTAGGCTGTGCCTTTCAGAGATGCTTGCATTACAAATAAACACATTTTCAAATTAACTGAGCAAAAATATTTCACAGTCAAATTTCAGAGGAATCGTGTTAGTGTAAAAAGGTTATTAATACATATTTATTTTGTGTTTATTTTCCCTTTATATCCCAGGTAAGTTGACTGAGAACACATTCTCATTTACAGCAACGGCCTGGCCAATAGTTACAGGGGAGAGAAGGTGGCACGAATAAGCCAATTGGAAGCTGGGGATGATTAGGTGGCCATGATGGTATGAGGGCAGATTGGGAATTTTGCTGACACTAGGGTTAACACCCATACTCTTATGATAAGTGCCATGAGATCATTAGTGACCACAGAGTCAGGACACCCAGTTAATGTCCCATCTGAAAGACAGCACCCTACACAGGGCAATGACCCCAATCACTGCCCTGGGACATTGGTATATACAGTATTTGTTTAGACCAGAGGAAAAAGTGTGTCCCACTGGCACTCCAAAACCAATTCCAGAAGCATCTGGTCTCTCATCGGTCTCCCAAATATAGATAGTTCTGTAACTCTTGATTACAAGATTACTAACCATGAAAGAATTTCAGCTATCACTGTGAGCCACTTGCTTTAGTTTGGCTGAGTAATCAAAAACAATCCAAATTAATAGTAGCCTAACAGTTACAGAATTGTCATATCTGGCATCGAGAGGTAACTAAGAATTAAGCATAATTCTTAATGGTCTAATTATCACGTGCTAAAGGGTTACTGAACTGTAAGAAGTCAACATTAAGTAGATTCAGGAATCCATTTGTACATAAAGCTTTTCATTAGTATGCAAAGTATGCACATATTCCCTATTTCCAGCCATAATTACAATTTTGTTGAAATGTATTGTTGTCATCCAATTCATGATTAAAGCTGCAATATGTAACTTTTTGGGTGGCCCGACCAAATTCACATAGACATGTAAGTTATAGATCTGTCATTCTCATTGAAAGCAATTCTAAGAAGCGGTAGATCTGTTCTATGTGTCTATGCTTCCGTTTTGTTTTTGCATCAGTTGAAAACGCTATGTTTTTGGTTATGGAAAAGTTATTTCACAGCGGTTTAGATGGCACAATGATTCTCGACAGTATAATTGCTTGTTTTGTCACAACCTGAAATTAGGCTAACTATTAGAATTTTAGCAACCAGGAAATGGCGGAGTAATTTCTGCACAAATGCACCTTTAATTTGCTTGATTTACTGCATAATGTTGAGGCATGGCAGTATATATTTATTACCCCCCCCCACCAGTTTCTTCTCCAGTGATTCTATACATACACCTTAATCTACCTCTTAAAATGTAAAACCATTATCACAGTTTTCACATTTTCTCCATAGCTCCTCATAATTATCACAAATGTATGCTTAGGTTCCCTGAATAGGTTCAAGGCATACAGTTCCTGCAGGGGGGACATTGTATGTCAGTCCATCCAACACAGTCCCCTCATCCTGAAGTGCAGTCACATCACATCAGCATGCAAATGACTCATTTATTTTGAGATCACATCACATGTAACTGGGAGTACGTCTTCATTTTGAACTCTTCATCCTTCGAATCAAATTAGATTTACTTGGAGTTTTTGACAATTGCATTCACTTGGCTGGCTAGTGAGGTTCATGGTGAATCCTAATGTTCATATGGGAGTTTATCAAATAATCAGGTGATGACTACATTGAGCTGTAAGTGTGTCAGCATGACAGCTGATAAACTACCTAAGCAGGCAATTCAGTGAGAAGAGGGAATAGAGCCTGATATTATTATTGTTGTAGGGGCAGTGTGACCTGACTGTGAATGTACTCACAGCGATTAAGGTCATTTGAAATTTGACTAAAAGCTCCAAACAGGCTCTGAGTCTCATTTTCCTGTTGCTTTGGTCCTTTACATGTATTTTCCTAATGTGTGACATGCACGCCAAGTTGTGTCTACCTCCCACCTTTGCTCAGAGGCATATGAGTAGAACATCTGAGTAATCATGAAAGACTACATGTAGATGTTAAGATTCATCATGTTCAATGTGTGTTGACTGGATGAAAAACATTGATTGGTGGTGGTTTCATTAATTTGATTTGATCTATCTATCATACTGGTTACACAGTATATTTATCAATTGAAATCATTTACCACTTTCATCCCAGACTGTGTCCTAAATTCCTAGGGCTGTTAGACTTAGGAGACTGCTTAAACTTAGGAGAGGGGGGGCAACTTAAACGTAGCATATAAGGTGACCATGAGATTCCACAAGGTCATGAAAGGTTGCCTGTTTTTCCACAAGCTCACGCTGGGAAGTTCTTCCATCCAGTTAACAGTATTTAAATGTCTGGAATTTATTATGTCAACACATTTAAACAGCAGTCAAGTTTATGTATCTCATAGGGGATTGCCAATCGCACAAATTAGATATGAAATATTGTATTGATACAATGTCTCAGTGAAGTTCAAGAGCAATTAACTTAAAACAATATCTCTCAATATTCAAAATTCAAAAAGAAGCCAATCTTCAGTCTATTTGATTTGTGTTGTCCTATCAGATCCTTGTGAAGAATATCAGATGGGAATATGTTGAAATGCAAAATTTTAGGGCCGAGAAACCCAGTAAGGATACAGCAGATTAACTGATGCCAATGTTCATCTCAGCAAAAGTAATTTTGTCCCTTTGAAACAATTGAGATGAATGTGACAGACTAATGTATTCCACTTTCATTTCTTAAAGGTCCAATGCAGCCGTTTTTATGTCAAGACCAAATTATTTTTGGGCAACAATTAACTACCTTAATGTGAATGTTTTCAATTAAAATGGTCAAAAAGAAACAAAAATGGCTTCTTAGCAAATAGTAATTTCTCAAGCAAGAATGGACTGTCTGGGAGTGGTCTGAGTGGGGAGGGGAAGATTGAAAACTAGCTATTATTGGCAGAGAGGTTAGGAACTCTCTTTCTTATTGGTCTATTTCAACAGCTCTTACACCAAAATGGTTTTATCATCATTTTCAAAATTTCACAGTATTAACCTCATAGTGTGGAAATATAAAACACAGATGAATCACATTTTTGATTGCACTAAGCCTTTAAGGTGTGTCTCAGTACAGATGTACACGTTTTTCTGTGAATGTGTGGACTTTGTAATATACTGTAGATAATATTTAATTTTTCTTTTAATTTTCTAAATCTAGAGGAGCTTGATTTGAAAGACACCATCATTAGCCAGAGATGGGGGCTGTCCTTGAATAACTAGGTCCGTTTTGAGCTTACTCGTTAAGAAGCTTAGAAAGGCTATAAGCTACAGCATAAGCTGGCTAATGGAGGTAAATCTTGCAGACAAACTAATGAGAACATGTTTTAGATATATAGATAGGGTCTATCTATATACTTTATATTTTTATTGGTGCCTGTATTATGACCATACATAAATCCATTTAATGTATGAAATATTTCTACTCTGAGTCATGTAACCATGCAAGTGACAGGGGAAGGTTAGATACTATCAAGAAGGTTAGTGAGTTAGTGACTACCGCAGTCAGATGGGATAGATGGAGCTGGAAAAGTCATCAGGGTGAGGTTTGTTAAGTGACCCCATATGACTGCGACACCCATTGCCTTTTAAAGACGTCTACATTTTCTAAGCCATTACATTTGAGAGATGGACACCAGTCAGAGGGTAAAAACCTGCTGAAGCTGTGTTTCTGTGTTTCCCTCCACCAGTGACTGACATGGAAGGTGCCCTTGTTTTTGTCAGGAAATCAACACTGGCCTATGTTTCAGCTATCTGCTCATGAGAGGAATCATCAGCACATCCATCCTCGGTGTACTTGACCGTGTCTAAACTGTGTCTCAGAATGTCAATGACTTTACTGTGGAAGATTTGGGAATATGTGCCATGTTACACAGACTTTTGTATCTGTTCCATCGCATATGCAATGACAGTTTAGATATTGTGTTGTATAGTTATTGTATTGTAAATATAACAGGGTTGGTTATGTTTCCAATTGACACTGCAGAAATATCCATTTGATGTTTATGTTTTCCTATTGGTTTGTTGAATTTACATATCAATAAGCTGTTTTACCATTCATTGGTCATGCTAGCAGATAGTGGGAGATCGCAAACGTAAATTCTTCCCAGTCTGATATTGACATTGACATGCAAGTGGTAGGTCACGTTCTCAAGTACTGTATTCTATATTCATATTTACAATCTATACGAGTTCACTATGTACATGTCCTGATGTGTGTGCATGTACGGTACCTGTTAGATATTGGGAGCTTCCTGTGATGTGCTTTTGTATGTCTGATTCCTGTACGTACGAGTTAGCTAGCATGCTTTAATTGTAATGTTCACATTAGCTCTCTGCTAATTCACAGCTATTTTCTTGCTAACAGACGAATCATGAATCTACAGCCATCAACATATTGTTGTCCTACACATTTAATGTGCATCCTTGTGTCTATCGTCAGAATAAACACCAATCACCTGGGACCGCTGGCTTGACCTGCCTTTCTTTAAAAACACAACGCAAGAGAGTTACGAGGTAAGAACACATCTGTTGCAGAGTCCAGTCTTCGTGTCTTCTCTGGACAGCTGCTACATACAGACTACATTGAAGGGGACAGCACTAATATGACCAAAATTGGAACTAATTTAACAGAGCTGCATATGTGCCTCTTTCAGAGTGTTTAACTAATAAAGCTTGGATCATTTTACATACTGTCAATCAGATAAGCGAAAGCTAAATGTATCTTTGAGTAATGTGATTCATACCAGATTGCACTCCCCCCAGAGAGATTTGGAAATACAAACAATAGTAATATATATCCATCAGTGATGGCTTTGGCAATTTTTCAGAGACAGTAAATGTTCATAAGATCATTCTACAACATTTGGTGCAAGTCCAATTTATTATTTTCGGGAGAGGTCGAAAGCCATGCGTCCTCCAAAACACAACCCAACCAAGCCGCACTGCTTCTTAACACAGCACACATCCAACCCGGAAGCCAGCCGCACCAATGTGTCGGAGGAAACACCGTACACCTGGCGACCTTGGTTAGCGTGCACTGCTCCCGGCCCGCCATGAGACAAGGATATCCCTACCGACCAAACCCTCCCTAACCCAGACGACGCTAGGCCAATTGTGTGTCGCCCCACGTACCTTCCGGTCACGACCTGCTGCGACAGAGCCTGGGTGCAAACCCACAGCTAGCGCTGCAATGCAGTGCCCTAGACCACTGCGCTACCTGGGAGGCCCAACAAGTCCAATTTATTTAAACATTTTTAGGGGGTGGATCAGCTTTAATATTACATATAGATTGTTGCTTCTATCAATGTAATTGTCTGCATCCTTTCCAATCCCTCTTATATATTTTTTATAAATCTATATATTATTTTAAATCTATATATTTTAAATATATATATATATATATATATATATATATATATATATATATTGTCCTTTATTATTTACCTCTAACCCTACCACCCCTCCCCTTATTGGCGTAAACTAATGGATAACAACTATTAGGCTTCTACTTCTAGCTTATACATACTACAGCGCATTCGGAAAGTATTCAGACCTCTTGGCTTTTTCCACATTTTGTTACGTTACAGCCTTATTCTAAAATGGATGAAATGCTTTTCCCCTCTCATCAATATATACACAATACCCCATAATTACAAAGCAAAAACAGTTTTTTAGAAATGTTTGCAAATTTATAGAAACAAAAGAAATGTAACATCACATTTACATATGTATTCAGACCCTTTACTCAGTACTTTGTTGGAGGACCTTTGGAAGCGATTACATCCTCGAGTTTTCTTGGGTATGACGCTACAAGCTTGGCACACCTGTATTTGGGGAGTTTCTCCAATTCTTCTCTGCAGATCCTCTCACGCTCTGTCAGGTCTCTCACGCTCTGTCACCTGGCCGTGCTGCTGCTCCAGTTTCAACTGTTCTGCCTGTGATTATTATTATTTGACCATGCTGGTCATTTATGAACATTTTAACATCTTGGCCATGTTCTGTTATAATCTCCACCTGGCACAGCCAGAAGAGGACTGGCCACCCCACATAGCCTGGTTCCTCTCTAGGTTTCTTCCTAGGTTTTGGCCTTTCTAGGGAGTTTTTCCTAGCTACCGTGCTTCTACACCTGCATTGCTTGCTGTTTGGGGTTTTAGGCTGGGTTTCTGTACAGCACTTTGAGAGATCAGCTGATGTACGAAGGGCTATATAAATACATTTGATTTGATTTGGATGGCGAACATCCCTGCACAGCTATTTTCAGGTCTCTTCAGATATGTTCGATCAGGTTCAAGTCCGGGCTCTGGCTGGGCCACCCAAGGACATTCAGAGACTTGTTCCAATGCCACTCCTGCATTGTCTTGGCTGTGTGCTTAGGGTAGTTGTCCTGTTGGAAGGTGAACCTTTGCCCCAGTTTTAGGTCCTGAGCGCTCTGGAACAGGTTTTCATCAAGGATCTCTCTTTACTTTGCTCTGGTCATCTTTACTTTGCCCTCGATCCTGACTTGTCTCCCAATCCCTGCCACCGAAAAACATCTCCACAACATGATGTTGCCACCACCATGCTTCACCATAGGGATGGTGCCAGGTTTCCTCCGGATGTGACGCTTGGCATTCAGGCCAAAGAGTTCAATCTTGGTTTCATCAGACCAGAGAATCTTGTTTCTCATGCTTTGGTTCTTTATGTGCCTTTTGGCACATTCCAAGCGGGCTGTCATGTCCCTGTTACTGAGGAGTGGCTTCCGTCTGGCCACTCTACCGTAAAGGCCTGATTGGTTGAGTGCTGCAGAGATGGTTGTCCTTCTGCAAGGTTCTCCTATCTCCACAGAGGAACTCTGGAGCTCTGTCAGAGTGACCATCGGTTCTTGGTCACCTTCCTGACCAAGGCTCTTCTCCACCGATTGCTAAGTTTGGCTGGGAAGCCAATTTAAGATTGATGGAGGTCATTGTGTTCTTAGGGACCTTCAATGCGGCAGACATTTTTGGTTCCCTTCCCCAGATCTGTGCCTCGACACAATCCTGTCTCGGAGCTCTATGCACAATTCCTTCGACCTCATGGCTTGGTTTTTGCTCTGACATGCATTGTCAACTGTGGGACCTTATATAGACAGGTGTGTGCCTTTCCAAATCATGTCCAGTCAATTTAACTCACCACAGGTGGTCTCCAATCAATTTGTAGAAGGATGATCAATGGAAACAGGATGCACCTGAGCTCAATTTCGAATTTCATAGCAAAGGGTCTGAATACTAAATAAGGTATTTCTGTTATTTTTTTAAAATACATTTGCAAGAAATTCTAAATTCTAAATCTAAATTCTAAATTCTACCTGTTTTCGGGGTATTGTGTGTAGATTTAGAATAAGGCTGTAACGTAATAAAATGTGGTAAAAGTCAAGGGGTCTGAGTACTTTCCGAATGCACTCTATATACATTTTACGGACACAGTATATTTTACAAGAGTTAACTCTTGTTTGTTTTTAATCCCATCCATCAGCTACCCTCAACCCCTCCCATCTATCTCTGAAGACCATCCAGTCCCATCCATCAGCTACCCTCAACCCCTCCCATCTATCTCTGAAGACCATCCAGTCCCATCCATCAGCTACCCTCAACCCCTCCCATCTATCTCTGAAGACCATCCAGTCCCAGTCTTCAGCTACCCTCAACCCCTCCCATCTATCTCTGAAGACCATCCAGTCCCAGCCTTCAGCTACCCTCAACCCCTCCCATCTATCTCTGAAGACCATCCAGTCCCATCCATCAGCTACCCTCAACCCCTCCCATCTATCTCTGAAGACCATCCAGTCCCATCCATCAGCTACCCTCAACCCCTCCCATCTATCTCTGAAGACCATCCAGTCCCAGTCTTCAGCTACCCTCAACCCTCCCATCTATCTCTGAAGACCATCCAGTCCCAGCCTTCAGCTACCCTCAACCCCTCCCATCTATCTCTGAAGACCATCCAGTCCCATCCATCCGGTACCCTCAACCCCTCCCATCTATCTCTGAAGACCATCCAGTCCCAGTCTTCAGCTACCCTCAACCCCTCCCATCTATCTCTGAAGACCATCCAGTCCCAGCCTTCAGCTACCCTCAACCCCTCCCATCTATCTCTGAAGACCATCCAGTCCCATCCATCAGCTACCCTCAACCCCTCCCATCTATCTCTGAAGACCATCCAGTCCCAGCCTTCAGCTACCCTCAACCCCTCCCATCTATCTCTGAAGACCATCCAGTCCCATCCATCAGCTACCCTCAACCCCTCCCATCTATCTCTGAAGACCATCCAGTCCCATCCATCAGCTACCCTCAACCCCTCCCATCTATCTCTGAAGACCATCCAGTCCCATCCATCAGCTACCCTCAACCCCTCCCATCTATCTCTGAAGACCATCCAGTCCCAGCCTTCAGTTACCCTCAACCCCTCCCATCTATCTCTGAAGACCATCCAGTCCCAGTCTTCAGTTACCCTCAACCCCTCCCATCTATCTCTGAAGACCATCCAGTCCCAGTCTTCAGTTACCCTCAACCCCTCCCATCTATCTCTGAAGACCATCCAGTCCCAGCCTTCAGTTACCCTCAACCCCTCCCATCTATCTCTGAAGACAATCCAGTCCCAGTCTTCAGCTACCCTCAACCCCTCCCATCTATCTCTGAAGACCATCCAGTCCCATCCATCAGCTACCCTCAACCCCTCCCATCTATCTCTGAAGACCATCCAGTCCCATCCTTCAGTTACCCTCAACCCCTCCCATCTATCTCTGAAGACCATCCAGTCCCATCCATCAGCTACCCTCAACCCCTCCCATCTATCGCTGAAGACCATCCAGTCCCAGCCATCAGCTACCCTCAACCCCTCCCATCTATCTCTGAAGACCATCCAGTCCCATCCATCAGCTACCCTCAACCCCTCCCATCTATCTCTGAAGACCATCCAGTCCCATCCTTCAGTTACCCTCAACCCCCCCCATCTATCTCTGAAGACCATCCAGTCCCATCCTTCAGTTACCCTCAACCCCTCCCATCTATCTCTGAAGACCATCCAGTGCCATCCTTCAGTTACCCTCAACCCCTCCCATCTATCTCTGAAGACCATCCAGTCCCATCCTTCAGTTACCCTCGACCCCTCCCATCTATCTCTGAAGACCATCCAGTCCCAGCCTTCAGCTACCCTCAACCCCTCCCATCTATCTCTGAAGACCATCCAGTCCCAGTCTTCAGTTACCCTCAACCCCTCCCATCTATCTCTGAAGACCATCCAGTTTTTATTTATATTTGCCATGTATTTTTCAACTGTGCTGTGATGTTTCACAAATGTTCTGAATCTTTCTATTGTCATAGTTTCTACAGATTATAAATTGAAGATAAACATTTTTGCCAAGAGTATTATTATATTATTGATCAATTGACAGTGACTTTTCAGATCACCCAGCAGTGCTATTTGCAGAGTTAACTCCAGGTAAATGTTGCCAGAACTCAGCCATCCCTGAACCTGTGACCAAAAGCAAGCTACATAAGGATAGTACTGTTAGGTTCTTAAATAACCCACGGACACTAGAGAAGCTTTAACCAAGTTTAATTCTTCCCAAAGGTTCTGTACAGCTGTAATCAGACAACCCCAAAATTTCCCCATCCAGATATGTATATCCCACTTAAGACACTCCCTCTCTCCAATCCTTACAGTTTATGCCCAACAGCAAGAAGATGACAAACCCTGATTACTCCCTTAAGGGAAACTGACCTCACCCCTCATTTGCTGACCTCATCCCCTCCTTCACCTAATCCACAGATATCCATCTATCTTCTTTATATCAACACATCGCTCTCCTCTCCTCCATCAAACACATTCCAAAGCCTTCTGGCTTTCTACAGAGAACCTTTAACTTTCTCCTTTGATTCTATGTTTCTTCTCTATCATGTATTTAATATCTCAATGTTCAAAATGTCAAAACCAACAGTACCAAAACAAATTATCTAATGACTCTGTCTCTTCGCAGCAAAATCTGTATAATAATTTAAATTGAAAAACTGTACGTTTTGAATCCGGCCTCATTATGTGTATCAGTAAATAAACCATGTGCCATGAAATCGGTACATCAAATCTCATCCCAACTATTTTGCCATCTGTATTGCACAACTGTACATTTTTGGTTCTTAAATGAAACTGGTATACTGTTTTATATATCACAATTTTCTTTAACCAATTGCAAGTCCTACTACTAATTGTTTAATCAGTGATATGTAACTTGTGTTTGTTTTCCTTCTTAAAGTTTGTTAAGTGCTTGAGATGAGGAAAAAGTCTCCAGGCTCCAGCTAAGGAGTCTGTAGCTAGCTAATTTATTCTGGGTACTCATAGTGCACACAACATGCAGTATTTACATGTTAACTATTATCATTCCCTCCAGACTGTATCTTTTCTGAGATCACACATAGGAATAAGTGAATGTCTTGCTTTCAGCATGGTGTCTTATCAGCCGATTCCACAGCCCACTAATGAAGCTGCATCCAGGGTGGGAATGACGCAAATGGTGTTGCTGTCAGAAGACTTGTTTCTGTGTGAATCTAAATTTGGAACAGGGCCAAGTTGTCTCCATTTATGAACATGCATTAAAGATACAGACTCATAGCAGAGGAACAGGTCTGAACTGCATTGTTGCAACCCAGTCCACTCATTTGCCTCTCCTTTCCTTTGTATTCAGTAGACTGACAATAATGTGAGGAATCTCTTTTGTACGCTCTGACAATGTCAGAATGTACTGAATGTACTGAATGTACTGCAGTTTATGCCATTGTTTTAAACTCCCTAAAGATTGGGGAAAACGTCAGCGGTTTGGAGAGGAAGGTTATTTCCTCCTGAGTATGGATCCTCTGTCTTTCAGTCAGGAGGGATGTGGTTTTGGGAAAGTGGGCTGCAAACAGTTGGGATGCTATGCAGCATCTATGGTAGAAGCCATGAATACATGAACACATTCCTCTGATTTCCTGCATCCTGTTGCAGAGCCTCTGGGGAGGATAAATGTAACATCACAAAACATGATTTTCATGGGAAAGTTGAACAGCACCTAGCTTAAATCTTAGATGGAGGATAAAAATGAGTGTTAGAGCTTGCAAATCCAGTGTTATGGTTCAGTGATTTGCAGCTATGCCGCTCACCCCAGCCATTGGCATATAGTCGAACTGCATTCATTAGTAACTGCACGGTTCTGAAGGACAAAGTCTGGAGGAATTAGTATGCAAAGGGTGCTAAGATCAATCACAAGCTGTGGCTCTACTTCTGCTACAGAAAGAACAGGTTTTGACATTCTCTGCCCATTGCTCATGGTGGGTATGGGCTTGGAGTGTTAATAGGTTGGTTAATCAAAGGATTTACTAATATCACTTGTACGTTTGAACATATTTTGGACCCATAAAGACAGAGACCATCATTGTCTTGCTGAGTAAGACATACACTGAGTGTACAAAACATTAAGAACACCTTTCCATGACAGACTGACCAGGTGAATCCAGGTGAAAGTTACGACCCCTTATTGATGTCACTTGTTAAATCCACTTCAAGCAGTGTAGAAGTAGGGGAGGAGACAGGTTGAAGAAAGATTTTAAAGCATTGAGACAATTGAGACATGGACTGTGTATGTGTGCCATTCAGAGGGTGAATGGGCAAGACAAAATATTTAAGTGCCTTTGACCAGGGTATGATAGTTGGTGCCAGCGCCACCGGTTTGTGTCAAGAACTGCAACGCTGCTGGGTTTTTCACGCTCAACAGTTTCCTGTGTGTATTAAAAATGGTCCACCAGCCAACTTAACACAACTGTGGGAAGCATTGGAGTCGACATGGGCCAGCATCCCTGGGGAACACTTTTGACACCTTGTAGAGTCCATGTCCTGACAAATTGAGGCTGTTCTGAGGGCAAAAGGGGTGCAACTCAAAATTGGGAAGGTGTTCCTAATGTTTAATATACTCAGTGCATATGATTTTGCATTGTGATTTGGGGAAATAGACTTTACTAGAAGGATCCACTATGATGACTGATTGTAGATTGGCCAATCTATTTCAAAATGAACTATAGGCTAAAATTGTATTTATTGCATGTGTGGACCAGTGAGCTGAAGTGATGTACGCTATTTCAAAATTACAAGCCATCATACAGATAGGCCTGCTGTGGTCCTCTTAAGTTTTCAGTATGTGAATATTTTAAATTATGAGAGGGCAAGAGGTTCGTAGGTCATTTATTCTATGGAGTTCTCTATCAAAATACGGGAAGTTATTCAATTACAGTGTGGTTAACATGGGTCTAACTAAAGTCTTCTTTCATGTAGAGAGATTACGTTAAAAGCCAAGGCCCCGTCAACACACACTCAGCGGATGACATTCAACTAATGACTCGTCAGTCCGTAATATATTAATCACCCGGGTGTTGCTGAGAACATATTGAACACACACCAGGGATTTATCAGTCAGCTCCTTACACATACATTTCAGTGTGTATAGGTGGGCGAACGGAACGACACCACCATTTCCAAACAGGAGTGGACACACAGCTAGGAGGAAAGTATCAGGCTCCAGCCATGGAGCTGCAATAGAACAGCATCACCATAACCTCACTCTGTGGAAATGGAGAGTCAATAGAACAGCATCACCATAATCCCACTATGTGGAAATGGAGAGTCAATAGAACAGCATCACCATAACCCCACTCTGTGGAAATGGAGAGTCAATAGAACAGCATCACCATAACCCCACTCTGTGGAAATGGAGAGTCAATAGAACAGCATCACCATAACCCCACTCTGTGGAAATGGAGAGTCAATAGAACAGCATCACCATAACCTCACTCTGTGGAAATGGAGAGTCAATAGAACAGCATCACCATAACCCCACTCTGTGGAAATGGAGAGTCAATAGAACAGCATCACCATAGCCCTTCTCTGTGGAAATGGAGAGTCAATAGAACAGCATCACCATAGCCCTTCTCTGTGGAAATGGAGAGTCAATAGAACAGCAGGCAGCAGGGAGGGATCTGGGGGCTCAAGGAAATACAAATAGTGCTCTGAAGGTCTCCCTCCAATAGAACTTGACCTAACCCTGAACCGGGTGTGGCACTTAGAGACACTCTAGACCCACCCGGATGGAGAAGCACAACATCACATGGTGAAAGTGTCCTTTACCCTGTTGAAGATGGTGTTGTCCCTGTCGCCAAGATAACACCAGCCCTCCCTCCACCGCGTATTTCCAAAAGAGGGTGAAAAAAAATGTATGCTAAAGTGGAACCTTTTAGGGCTAAATGTAGTGCACTTAGTGGTCTTTTGTGGTGCAAGATTTTCTAGGAGGTGGGACCTTTCTATAACTGCAGTGTACAGTATGTGTAATAGAAATCTCGATAGGGAGGGACATGAAGTAAAAGGCATCATGCCATGCAGTAAATGAATTGGATGTTTATTATTAGGCTGAACTTAACCTTCTTGATACTGTAGAGCGAACATAACCAGGGGAAACTGAGGAATCTGTCACCAGAGCTGTGTTAAGTACCTCAGAGAAATAATCCCCACCCAGAAGAATCTGGATCTACACAGAGCTCAGCTCTGAGAAATCCCCAGTGTCAACCCATTTAAACTCACCATCAACCACTGATTGCAAAGTCTTTGAACTTGGGCCTTCAAAATTGATTTTCTTTAAGTTGCTTTAATGGGCGCGGTACTATTTCCCCCCCTTTTTCTATTTCTCTCGTTCATTTTGAAT
Source organism: Oncorhynchus nerka (assembly GCF_034236695.1). Taxonomy (NCBI): domain Eukaryota; kingdom Metazoa; phylum Chordata; class Actinopteri; order Salmoniformes; family Salmonidae; genus Oncorhynchus; species Oncorhynchus nerka. The sequence continues at coordinate 72,997,997 of NC_088409.1, forward strand.
GTGAGATGGGTTCGTTTTAATCCAGATGACTCACTGCTTTCCTCTGCTAGGCTGTTGTGACATATTCTGCCCATTTCCTTGTGTGATTGGCTCATACCTTCACAGTCTGCTATCCCCCCACCATGGTAGGACATAATTTGGACTGAAGTGGTGACCGGGGCTGGTTCTCTACTTCAAGGAATGGACAAGTTGCTACTCCAAAAGCCTGCTGGAGGGTTGGTCTCTCCCTGGTGGCACATACTGTCGTTATGCCCTCCAGTGCAAGACACTTAACCTGGCCAGTTAATCAGGCATGGTAGTGATGTCTGCAGGGAGCTCATTTGCACCACACAAGAGTCCAGGGATGAACAGCTTTCATCGCAGCACCACAGTCAAATCTACATTCATGTCAACTGTAGGACTGGCATTCTCTCAACAAATGGGATGTGGGTTGACGATGAAGAGGGTTGGTTCTTCTGGCAGCACATTTTATTATGGAATGTTCCATTCATAAACATGGAAATCCAAACGTGATGTTTTTTGGTCAAACCTTAAGTGTCTTGTATTTGTACTTTTGCCAAACATAAATTTGAAGAGTTTATTTCCAAAATGCTATATCCACCAATTTTTCACATTTGTGTTTTTTCATCAGAAATGTTTACTTATGGGTTCCTTCATGTGTGTAAAATGTTACTGTTCTCAGATTTTTCATAATATTTGTACATTTCTTTATTACAAATGTACCTGCTTGTTACATTTGACTGTGTAAAGCCTAGCAGTAGTATTTATTTCGCTGAGAGTGAGGCGGATATATTGCAGTTAGCAAAAAACCATGATTATTTGTCTCTGAAATGAAGATTTTAAACATTCATGTCTGTCATTATCACGACTCAGGATATGACCCAGACACGGGAGGCGGATAGTAGTTCTCAGATCATTTATTATAAACACGGGGCAGGCAAAGGGCAGGTCAGTACAGGCAGAGGTTCGTGATCAGGTCAGAGTCAGACAGGTACAGCACGGTAGGCAGGCTCAGGGTCAGGGAAGACAGAGGTTTGTGATCAGGTCAGAGTCAGACAGGTACAGGACGGTAGGCAGGCTCAGGGTCAGGGAAGACAGAGGTTCGTGATCAGGTCAGAGTCAGACAGGTACAGCACGGTAGGCAGGCTCAGGGTCAGGGAAGACAGAGGTTCGCGATCAGGTCAGAGTCAGACAGGTACAGCACGGTAGGCAGGCTCAGGGTCAGGGAAGGCAGAGGTTCGTGATCAGGTCAGAGTCAGACAGGTACAGCACGGTAGGCAGGCTCAGGGTCAGGGAAGACAGAGGTTCGTGATCAGGTCAGAGTCAGACAGGTACAGGACGGTAGGCAGGCTCAGGGTCAGGGAAGACAGAGGTTTGTGATCAGGTCAGAGTCAGACAGGTACAGGACGGTAGGCAGGGTCAGGGAAGACAGAGGTTCGTGATCAGGTCAGAGTCAGACAGGTACAGGACGGTAGGCAGGCTCAGGGTCAGGGAAGACAGAGGTTCGTGATCAGGTCAGAGTCAGACAGGTACAGGACGGTAGGCAGGGTCAGGGAAGACAGAGGTTCGTGATCAGGTCAGAGTCAGACAGGTACAGGACGGTAGGCAGGCTCAGGGTCAGGGAAGGCAGAGGTTCGTGATCAGGTCAGAGTCAGACAGGTACAGGACGGTAGGCAGGCAAAGGGCAGGTCGAGGACAGGCAGAGGTTCGTGATCAGGTCAGAGTCAGACAGGTACAGGACGGTCGGCAGGCTCAGGGTCAGGGAAGACAGAGGTTCGTGATCAGGTCAGAGTCAGACAGGTACAGGACGGTAGGCAGGCTCAGGGTCAGGGAAGACAGAGGTTCGTGATCAGGTCAGAGTCAGACAGGTACAGCACGGTAGGCAGGCTCAGGGTCAGGGAAGGCAGAGGTTCGTGATCAGGTCAGAGTCAGACAGGTACAGCACGGTAGGCAGGCTCAGGGTCAGGGAAGGCAGAGGTTCGTGATCAGGTCAGAGTCAGACAGGTACAGCACGGTAGGCAGGCTCAGGGTCAGGGAAGGCAGAGGTTCGTGATCAGGTCAGAGTCAGACAGGTACAGGACGGTAGGCAGGCAAAGGGCAGGTCGAGGACAGGCAGAGGTTCGTGATCAGGTCAGAGTCAGACAGGTACAGCACGGTAGGCAGGCTCAGGGTCAGAGAAGACAGAGATTCGTGATCAGGTCAGAGTCAGACAGGTACAGGACGGTAGGCAGGCTCAGGGTCAGGGAAGACAGAGGTTCGTGATCAGGTCAGAGTCAGACAGGTACAGGACGGTAGGCAGGCTCAGGGTCAGGGAAGGCAGAGGTTCGTGATCAGGTCAGAGTCAGACAGGTACAGGACGGTAGGCAGGCAAAGGGCAGGTCGAGGACAGGCAGAGGTTCGTGATCAGGTCAGAGTCAGACAGGTACAGCACGGTAGGCAGGCTCAGGGTCAGGGAAGACAGAGGTTCGTGATCAGGTCAGAGTCAGACAGGTACAGGACGGTAGGCAGGGTCAGGGTCAGGGAAGACAGAGGTTTGTGATCAGGTCAGAGTCAGACAGGTACAGGACGGTAGGCAGGGTCAGGGAAGACAGAGGTTCGTGATCAGGTCAGAGTCAGACAGGTACAGGACGGTAGGCAGGCTCAGGGTCAGGGAAGACAGAGGTTCGTGATCAGGTCAGAGTCAGACAGGTACAGGACGGTAGGCAGGGTCAGGGAAGACAGAGGTTCGTGATCAGGTCAGAGTCAGACAGGTACAGGACGGTAGGCAGGCTCAGGGTCAGGGAAGGCAGAGGTTCGTGATCAGGTCAGAGTCAGACAGGTACAGGACGGTAGGCAGGCAAAGGGCAGGTCGAGGACAGGCAGAGGTTCGTGATCAGGTCAGAGTCAGACAGGTACAGGACGGTCGGCAGGCTCAGGGTCAGGGAAGACAGAGGTTCGTGATCAGGTCAGAGTCAGACAGGTACAGGACGGTAGGCAGGCTCAGGGTCAGGGAAGACAGAGGTTCGTGATCAGGTCAGAGTCAGACAGGTACAGCACGGTAGGCAGGCTCAGGGTCAGGGAAGGCAGAGGTTCGTGATCAGGTCAGAGTCAGACAGGTACAGGACGGTAGGCAGGCAAAGGGCAGGTCGAGGACAGGCAGAGGTTCGTGATCAGGTCAGAGTCAGACAGGTACAGGACGGTAGGCAGGCTCAGGGTCAGGGAAGACAGAGGTTCGTGATCAGGTCAGAGTCATGCAGGTACAGGACGGTAGGCAGGCAAAGGGCAGGTCGAGGACAGGCAGAGGTTCGTGATCAGGTCAGAGTCAGACAGGTACAGGACGGTAGGCAGGCTCAGGGTCAGGGAAGGCAGAGGTTCGTGATCAGGTCAGAGTCAGACAGGTACAGCACGGTAGGCAGGCTCAGGGTCAGGGAAGGCAGAGGTTCGTGATCAGGTCAGAGTCATGCAGGTACAGGACGGTAGGCAGGCAAAGGGCAGGTCGAGGACAGGCAGAGCTTCGTGATCAGGTCAGAGTCAGAGAGGTACAGCACGGTAGGCAGGCTCAGGGTCAGGGAAGACAGAGGTTCGTGATCAGGTCAGAGTCAGACAGGTACAGGACGGTAGGCAGGCTCAGGGTCAGTATACAACAGAATGCTCAATTATTTATCACTGCAGCAGAGAAAGGTGCTTAAGTATAGCTTGTAGTGACTCAGATTAGGGCCAAGTTGCTGTGCATCCAACATGAACATTTCATATTATGCCTCTTTACCTTAGGTTATTCTGCCTCATTTTTTGTTTCCTTTGATTGACTGATCTGGTCATACAAAACCCATGTACAGTATGTTCTCTCACAGGGCTGTCATTACATTAGCCTCAAGATCCAACTTTGAATCACATAGAGATCTATAATATAGAGATATCTATCACATAGCGTATCTATAATCAACGGTCTAAAATAAGAGGTGAGGATGACAGGAAATAAAGGCTAGGTGCAGTCAGGGTTTGGCTCATTTAGAAGTTACATACAGATTTTTATGATAGGACTTCAAAAGGTAAAATAGGGAGTGCTTATATTTGTATTGTTTCACTACATGTACAAGTGGGTAACCAATACAAGTGTGAAGTGTGAAATGTGTTTTTTTTTTGCATATCCCAACTTCCCCTGAGACACCCTCGGAGAGTGGGGTCACAGCCAAAGATCATTATCGATGGCGACCCTGGAGCCTTTATGGTTAAGTGCCTTTACTCAAGGGCAGATGGACAGATTTTTCACCTTATCGGCTCTTTGAAATAGCAACTTTTCGGTTACTGGCTCAACACTCTACCCATGAGGATACCTGCCGTCTGCACATTGTATAATAGTTGATACAATGTTGTTTTTCACTGGGTGTTTTCTTTTACTTTCTTCCCTCTTTATGTAATGACAAGTCGTCTGGGACTTCTGTAATTTCTCCTTGCCCTAACACAAGAACAGTCAGTTATCAATCCATTTTCAAAGTCATTGCCTTGATTTTCTCCTCAGGTAATGTCATCATGTGTGATTGTTATAGTGCAGGCCAATTCAGTGGGTATAGATTGCAGGGGGTCGCCACCTGAATTTTCTGTGCGTCAGGTTGGTGAAGGCTGAAGATTTGTTTAAGTTATTTGTAGAAATTCCTCTCTAGTGCTAATGCGAATGGCGCAAAGATGTGTCTATTATAGTTATTTGCAATCAAATCTAATCAAATTTTATTTGTCACATGCACCAAATACAACAGCTGTAGACCTTACCTTGAAATGCTTACTTACTTAACCAACAATGTAACTTTAAGGAAATAGGCTTAAGAAAATATTTTCTAAATAAATACACAATAGAATAACAATAATCAGGCGCTGTACAGGGGATACTGGTACAGAGTCATTGTGCGGGTTTACAGGTTAGTCGAGGTCATTTTTACACTTGTAATTGGTAAAGTGAATATGCATGTATAATAAACAGCGAATAGCAGCAGTGTAAAAACAGGGGGGGTGGTCAATGCAAATAGTCTGGGTGGCCATTTGATTAATTGTTCAGCAGTCTTATCAAATCATATCAAATGTATTTATACAGCCCTTCTTACATCAGCTGATATCTCAAAGTGCTGTACAGAAACCCAGCCTAAAACCCCAAACAGCAAGCAATGCAGGTGTAGAAGCACGGTGGCTGGGAAAAACTCCCTAGAAAGGCCAAAACCTAGAGAGGAACCAGGCTATGAGGGGTGGCCAGTCCTCTTCTGGCTGTGCCAGGTGGAGATTATAACAGAACATGGCCAAGATGTTCAAATGTTCATAAATGACCAGCATGGTCAAATAATAATAATCACAGTAGTTGTCGAGGGTGCAACAGGTCAGCACCTCAGGAGTAAATGTCAGTTGGCTTTTCATAGCCGATCATTGAGAGTATCTCTACCGCTCCTGCTGTCTCTAGAGAGTTGAAAACAGCAGGTCTGGGACAGGTAGCACGTCCGGTGAACAGGTCAGGGTTCCATAGCTGCAGGCAGAACAGTTGAAATTGGAGCAGCAGCACGGCCAGGTGGAATGGGGACAGCAAGGAGTCATTCTGCCAGGTAGTCCTGAGGCCTTGTCCTAGGGCTCAGGTCCTCTGAGAGAGAGAAAGAAAGAAAGAGAAAAAGAGAGAATTAGAGAGAGCACACTTAAATTCACACAGGACACCGGATAAGACAGGAGAAATACTCCAGATATAACAGACTGACCCTAGCCCCCCGACACAAACTACTGCAGCATAAATACTGGAGGCTGAGACGGTATTTATGATACCCCCGGACAGGGCCAAACAGGCAGGATATAACCCCACCCACTTTGCCAAAGCACAGCCCCCACACCAGTAGAGGGATATCTTCAACCACCAACTTACCATCCTGAGACAAGGCAGAGTATAGCCCATAAAGATCTCCGCCACAGCACAACCCAAGGGGGGGCGCCAACCCAGACAGGAAGACCACGTCAGTGACTCAACCCACTCAAGTGACGCACTCCTCCTAGGGACGGCATGGAAGAGCACCAGTAAGCCAGTGACTCAGCCCCTGTAATAGAGTTAGAGGCAGAGAATCCCAGTGGAGAGAGGGGAACCGGCCAGGCAGAGACAGCAAGGGCGGTTCGTTGCTCCAGTGACTTCATGTTCACCTTCACACTCCTGGGCCAGACTACACTCAATCATAGGACCTACTGAAGAGATGAGTCTTCAATAAAGACTTAAAGGTTGAGACCGAGTCTGCGTCTCTCACATGGATAGGCAGACCATTCCATAAAAATGGAGCTCTATAGGAGAAAGCCCTGCCTCGAACTGTTTGCTTAGAAATTCTAGGGACAGTAAGGAGGCCTGCATCTTGTGACTGTAGCGTACGTATAGGTATGTACGGCAGGACCAAATCAGAGAGATAGGTAGGAGCAAGCCCATATAATTAGTCCCAGGGTCCTTAGCTTGCTGATACGTTTTTTGGGCACTATGGTGTTGAACGCTGAGCTGTAGTTAATGAAGTTTACATACACCTTAGCCAAAAACATTTAAACTCAGTTTTTCACAATTCCTGACATTTAATCCTAGTAACAATTCCCTGTTTTAAGGCAGTTAGGATCACAACTTTCTTTTAAGAATGTGAAATGTCAGAATAATAGTAGAGAGAATTATTTATTTCAGCTTTAATTTCTTTCATCACATTCCCAGTGGGTCAGAAGTTTGCATACACTCAGTTAGTATTGGTAGCATTGCCTTTGTTGTTTAACTTGAGTCAAATGTTTTAGGTAGCCTTCCATAAGCTTCCCACAATAGGTTGGGGGAATTTTGGCCCATTCCTCCTGACAGAGCTGGTGTAACTGAGTCAGGTTTGTAGGCCTCCTTTCTCGCACACGCTTTTCAGTTGTGCCCACACATTTTCTATAGGATTGAGGTCAGGTCTTTGTGATGGCCACTCCAATACCTTGACTTTGTTGTCCTTAAGCTGTTTTGCCACAACTTTGGAAGTATGCTTGGGGTCATTGTACATTTGGAATACCAATCTTTAACTTCCTGACTGATGTCTTCAGATGTTGCTTCAATATATTTTCACATCATTTTCCTCCCTCATGATGCCATTTATTTTGTGAAGTGTACCAGCCCCTCCTGCAACAAAGCACCCCCACAACATGATGCTGCCACCCCCTTGCTTCGCGGTTGGGAGGGTGTTCTTAGACTTACAAGCCTCCCCCTTTTTCCTCCAAACATAATGATGGTCATTATGGCCAAACATATCTATTTTTGTTTCATCAGACCAGAGGACATTTCTCCAAAAAATCTTTGTCCCCATGTGCAGTTGCAAACCGTAGTCTAGCCTTTTATGGCGTTTTTTGAGCAGTGGCTTCTTCCTTGCTGAGCGGCCTTTCAGGTTAGGTCGATATAGGTATTGTTTTACTGTGGATATACTGTAGATACTTTTGTATATGTTTCCTCCAGCATCTTCACAAGGTCCTTTGCTGTTGTTCTGGGATTTATTTGCACTTTTCGCAACAAAGTGCGTTCATCTCTAGGACACAGAACGTGTCTCCTTCCTGAGCGGTATGACGGCTGTGTGGTCCCATGGTGTTTATACTTGCGTACTTGTGTTTGTACAGCTGAACGTGGTACCTTCAAGCATTTGGAAATTGCTCCCAGGGATGAACCAGACTTGTGGACGACCACAATTATTTTTCTGAGGTCTTGGCTGATTTCTTTAGACTTTCCCATGATGTCAAGCAAAGAGGCACTGAGTTTGAAGGTAGGCCTTGAAATACATTCACATGTACACCTCCAATTGTCTCAAATTATGTCAATTAGCCTTTCTGAAGCTTTTAAAACCATGGCATCATTTTCTGCAATTTTCCAAGTTGTAAAAAGGCACAGTCAACTTAGTGTATGTAAACTTATGACCCACTGGAATTGTGATACTGTGAATTATAAGTGAAATAATCTGTCTGTTAACAATTGTTGGAAAAATTACTTGTGTCATGCACAAAGTAGATATCCTAACCGGCTTGCCAAAACTATAGTTTGCTAATAAGACATTTGTGGAGTGGTTGAAAAACAAGTTTTAATGACTCCAACCTAAGTGTATGTAAACTTCCGACTTCAACTGTAGGTATTCCTTTTGCTCAGGTGGGAAAGTGCAGTGTGGAGTGCGATTGAGATTGCGTCATCTGTTGATCTGTTAGGGGCCGTATGCAAATTGGAGTGGGTGGAGTTTCCGGGATGATGGTGTTGATGTGAGCCATGACCAGCCTTTCAAACCACTTCATGGCTACCGATGTGAGTGCTATGGGTCGGTAGTAATTTAGGCAGGTTACCTTCACTTTTTTGGGCACAGGAACTACTGTGGTCTGCTTGAAATGGCATCTTCCTCTAATATGTGTGTGATTCCTCTGAGAAGAATACCATTCTAACATTCTAAGATTCCTCCCAAGTAACATGGACAAGATGTCCTCCTGTGTTCATTGTTGACTGACCCAGATCCCAGCATCCCTTATTCAAGGCTGTTCTAATTGGTTTTGCAGGAACCTCACATAACAATCAGTCAAGCAACACAGAGTGACTATGTGAAGTAAGCTACTTATCCACTCAGAGTCCTTTTAATCCTAGAGCGTTTTGGTACTCAGTGCTATGATTCTCACACTCAATGGTAAATTGACCAAATTACACATGTTTATTTTACCTTTATTTATACAGGTTTTTTCTCATTGAGATATTATCTCTTTTCCAAGAGAGACCTGGTCCAATAGCGGCAGAGGGAACAATGTTTCAGACAAAACAACTTACATACACTAACACAATATTAAACAAAACTATAGACACACATACAGCACAACAAAAACATTGTACATTAAAAACACAAACGTCTTGACTAAAAACAGCTGGCCTAAAAACAATTGCACTCTTCTATGATATATACATCGATCAAGTGTTTAAACTCCAACAACGAAGCTAGATCATCACATTTTAAAATGTTCACGACAGAATTCCAGGACCACGGAGCTAAGTAACTAAAACTATTTCTACCATGTCCTGTTCTCATTTTTGGTACTGTTAGAAGCAAATCAGAATGGGACCGTAATTTATATTTATTTACTGACCTGATTAAAAAAGAACAGAGATAAAATGGTATTTTACCCAATATGGCCATATAAATCAGTGTATACCAGTGTTTAAACCTACGCAAGGTCAATGACGACCAGCAAACAGTGCTGTAGAGATCACAATGATGTGTTAGACGTTTCTGATTTGTAATGAACCTGAAGGCTGCATGATACACTGAATCAAGTGCAATCAGGGTAGTGGCCGAGGCCTGCATATATATATATATATATATATATATATATATATATAACATGACTAAAATCTAAAACCGACAGTAATGTACATCGTACCAGCTCCTTCCTGGCCTCAAAAGAAAAACAAGCCTTATGCCGGTAGTAAAATCCTATTTTCTGCTTGAGCTTCCTTATCAAGTTCTCTACATGCACAGTGAAGCTCAGCTTATCATCAACCCACACACCCAAATATTTGTACACTTTAACTTGCTCTATAGTATGTCCAGCCAATGGAGCAATGACATGATTTGTAACATGCCTGGCATTTAAAAATACCATGCATTTTGTTTTACCTGAATTTAGAATCAGCTTTAAATCATACAGATTCTGTTGTATGATGTTAAATGCTCTTTGGGCATTTTCAAAAGCTAAAGATAAACTACTACCACTTGAATAAAGAACAGTATCATCTGCATAAAAATTAACATCCGCTGTTTCAATAAGATCCCCAATGTTGTTGATATACAAAATCAACAACAGTGGCCCCAAAATAGAACCTTGCAGAACACCTGAGCACACCTCTATGGACTCAAATTTACAACCATCCACCATTACACATTGTGTACGATTTGATAGGTAATTTATAAACCAATCTAGAGCATGGCCAGTAATTCCACAACATTTTAACCTTTGCACTAACACAGCAGGGTCCACGGTGTCAAAAGCCTTCGACAAATCAATAAAGACAGACACACAATGTAACTTCTTATCAAGAGCACAGTGGATGTCATTTAAAACCTTCAATGTTGCTGAAACAGTGCTGCCAGACCTGAAACCTGATTGCATTCTATTTATGTTGTTTTCTTGGAAGTAGACCTTTAGCTGCCTACTAACTAAGGACTCCAGTACCTTTGACAGTACAGACAATGTTGATATGGGTTGATAGTTGTCAAGTAGCAAAGGATCTCCACCTTTCAGGAGAGGCAGTACAAAAGCAGATTTCCATAACTTGGGGATTTCCTTAACATCAAGCGTGAGGTTAAAAATACATGTTAAGGGGGGGCAATGATATCTGCAGCTAGGTGTAGGAGGCGGGGGTCTAGTTCATCAGGGCCAGGGGATTTTTTAAAATCTATTTCTTTCAGGGCTTTAGACACTTCTGAAACAGAGAAGGATGAAAAGGAGAACTTGGTAAAGGACTGCACATGGGTGTCAGGTAAATTCATAGGGGGCTCAATTATACCTTTGACCTTTTCAAATAAACTGCCTGCATCTAAAAAATGCTGATTCAAGGCTTTCAGAATGGAGGTTCTCTCAGTTATAATCTGTGTATCGACCAACAATTGTTTGGGAAGCTGTGTATCTTTTTTGCACTCCAAACCCTTCACTAATTGCCAAAATTTGGATGGATTATTTACATTTTGTGAAGTAGATTTCAAGTAGTGGTCTGTGTTCAATTTACGGATCATAGCCACACCCATATTTCAAAGATGTCTTCCAATCATCTGCCAAACCAGGCCCTCTTGCTTTAGCCCACATAGCATTTTGTTCCCTTACGATTTTTGTAAGTTCCTCAGTAACCCAAGGGTTCTCTCTGCCTTAAATCCTGAATTTTTTAAAAGGGGCCTATTGCATACATCCTGGAATGTGTTGTGGAAGTAAGAAAAGGCTAGTTCAACATCAGGGATTAATTATATTCTATTCCATTCAATGCTAGATACATCATGTAAAAAAAACCTTGAGTATCAAACCACTTCCAATTTCTTTTCGTAATAACACGTGGAGATTTCTTAGGAATTTTACCATCTCTCACACAGGCAATAGCACAGTGATCACTTATGTCATTTGCAAAAATACCAGAAGCATTAAAACGATGGGGAGTATTGGTTAAGATCAAATCAATCAAAGAGGATTTCAGAGGATACTTTATATTCAATCTCGTTACACTGTTGACAATCTGATTGAGATGATAGGTATTGCACATAATTTTGAGTTGGTCAGAGCTAGATGTTAACCAGTCCTGATTCAGATCACCCATCAGGACAAACTCAGAATTGACATTCTGTGATAACAATTTGAAAATACAATCTAGAGAGCCAACAGTAGCAGATGGAAGTCTAACAAGATACAAAAATATTTAAAGATGAACCAAGGTTTAGGTTCAGAGACAGATATTCAAATTGCTTAGGTTTAGTAACAGAAGTCAGAACGACCACCGAGAACTTGTCTTTTACATATACAGCAACACCACCACCCTTAGATTTACGATCTGTACGAAACACATTGTAACCATTTATACCAATATTTTTTGTCAGTAATAGATTTTTTAAGCCAGGTTTCAGAAAGCATAAATACATTAGGGTCGGCAGTTTTTATCCATATGTTCACAAAATCAAGCTTCAACAGAAGACTTCTTACATTTATATGCAAAAACTTCAGGCCACTCTGACGAGTTAAAAATCAAATCAAATCAAATCCAATGTTATTTGTCACATATACATGGTTAGCAGATGTTAATGCGAGTGTAGCGAAATACTTGTGCTTCTAGTTCCGACAATGCAGTAATAACCAACAAGTAATCTAGCTAACAATTCCAAAACTACTACCTTATAGACACAAGTGTAAGGGGATAAAGAATATGTACATAAAGATATATGAATGAGTGATGGTACAGAGCGGCATAGGCAAGATACAGTAGATGGTATTGAGTGCAGTATATACATATGAGATGAGTATGTAAACAAAGTGGCATAGTTAAAGTGGCAAGTGATACATGTATTACAAAAAGATGCAGTAGATGATATAGAGTACAGTATATACATATACATATGAGATGAATAATGTAGAGTATGTAATATTATATTAGGTAGCATTGTTTAAAGTGGCTAGTGATATATTTTACATCATTTCCCATCAATTCCCATTATTAAAGTGGCTGGAGTTGAGTCAGTGTGTTGGCAGCAGCCACTCAATGTTAGTGGTGGCTGTTTAACAGTCTGATGGCCTTGAGATAGAAGCTGTTTTTCAGTCTCTCAGTCCCAGCTTTGATGCACCAGTACTGACCTCGCCTTCTGGATGATAGCGGGGTGAACAGGCAGTGGCTCGGGTGGTTGTTGTCCTTGATGATCTTTATGGCCTTCCTGTGACATCGGGTGGTGTAGGTGTCCTGGAGGGCAGGTAGTTTGCCCCCGGTGATGCGTTGTGCAGACCTCACTACCCTCTGGAGAGCCTTACGGTTGTGGGCGGAGCAGTTGCCGTACCAGGCGGTGATACAGGATGCTCTCGATTGTGCATCTGTAGAAGTTTGTGAGTGCTTTAGGTGACAAGCCAAATTTCTTCAGCCTCCTGAGGTTGAAGAGGCGCTGCTGCGCCTTCTTCACGATGCTGTCTGTGTGGGTGATTCGGTAGGGGTAAGAATGTCAGGACCTGGATTAGACTGGACATTTCCAGACAATAGAAGCAGCAAGATAATGGCAAGTCTAGATCGAGGGTTACAACATTTGGATTTACAGACAGCAGTTGAACGAGAATCCAGAGTCACCAGAGTCTTTAACCCCACATATTTCAGGAGATGTGTAAAGTCCAGAGACATGGAAATAGTTACATGAGATTCTAGGTCTTGGGTAACCACAATGTAATTACTTGCAATGACACCGTAATTATAGTACTGTATGTGCACCAAGCGCCTACCATCCTTCACTCGTCTGGGTAATTACTCCCTGGTTACTGAGAATGCAACACAACCTCCAAAGATACTGTGGCACCGAGTAAGGTATACAGAACACTTATAGGCAATATCATAAAGGCAGATGCAGCGGCAGAACTAAACCATACTTACAACAGACTCTCTGCGTACTATGCACTGTTTGATGCTGCCACCAAATAGACTATGGGAATTTGAATGAAAGAAATGCTTGACTACTCATTATTATAGACTACATGGTTTCCGTCTAGAATTTGTGTCTTTCTTTGCAGATGGAGATCCTATAGTGAAGATTTGGTTGTCCAGTTTGACATCAGTCATATCTCCAGGCACAGGAAAATACTGAGGTCAGGACACATAGTACATTAGCCGTATACTTTATTTCTATTGTAATCATGTGCTGTCCAGTCCTGCCATACACTGCCAACCTACACTGTTACTTGGTTTTGTTGTCACTGTAAATTCACGGGGCCATGAAGCATCTTTGGCACCCGTCCTCGCTAGTATACCTCCTACCTCTGCCTCCTTGCTCCCCTTTGTCTCTGCAGGCAGCAGTGTGTTTTCCTTGTTCCTCCTCCATCACATCCTCTCCTCTCCTCGTCCTGACTCTCATAGCACCCAACTAACTCCCAAGGTTTTGACTGGGAAGTAAAAGAGCTCCACCTCCACATATTTCTTTTTTTTTCTTTTGGGTCAAGTGCAAAATGAAATAAAGTAGAGTCAGGGATGATACGCTAACCAGAGCTGGTTTCTATGGTAACTGTAAGCCTGCATTTTGTGTTGCAGTTGGTGCCGGGGCCTCTCTGTTTTCCACCACCAGCAGCAGTGAAGAGTGGGGACCATCCCCAAGGGGCTATATAAAAAGGGGGGGGCAACATATCCCATCACTGTGCATCAATCAAAATCTCACAGCTTGGAAAGGGATCATTTAATGAATTCCCTACCTTATTGTTAACAGTGAATGGATTCAGACAACATACACACAAAGGACAGCAGGATTGTACAGCAGACATGATCAAGTATGTAACATACATTTTGTCACAAGGCTGCAAACCCAAACACTTAATGATGTGACCCCAGCACATAACAGTGCCATTACTGACACCTGCATAGTGCTGTACTCTGAATCTTCTAACAGCAGTGTAGAATGCTGCAGCAGATCAGAAATGCAACATAAATAGGCTTCTTCTATTTTGTTTCTGTTGAAATGCCATGGCGTTCTGCATTTTACTCAATGCCCTTCACTGTTGTTAAAACAACGTGTCCGCCTGAATACTCTGCTACTCTGCAAGGATATTCCTCAAGATAATGTCTTCCGTTTGATTTATAATGAGTGAATTTGTAGGGGGAGTAATATAGTTTGGAGGAGCTCTGGCCTGAAGCCTGGGCTGTTTGACTGTGAATAAAACTACCTCCAGACTACAGTGCTGCCATTAATCAACAGGCCAGGCTGACAGGGCTCTGCCTCTCTCTGTGCTGCTCTCCCCTTAGACACACTGGTTCTGAATATTTATGTTGATTGTGTCCAGCTCTTCTCCTCATCCCCCCTCATTTCTCTCTGTCATTAATTAAAAGCATGTAGAGAAACGCGAGTTTCAGCTCTCCTAAAACATGCACACTAATTTCCCCATAGGGCTGTTTTCATCTGGCAGGCTTTGGCTCTGGCAACTATCACTCCCGTTCTGTGACAAGACTGAACGTGCCACAAAAGACACAATCCAATTCTGTCACAATGAGACGCTGGATGACCCGATCACTGCTGCGGAGAAATTAATGTATTATTTAGTGATGGTTGAGGGACTAAACATGTATGCTTTGGCATGGTCTCGGTCTAAATGCTGGATTCAACACACATTGTCATCATCACAGGATTGTAGTAGCCACTCAGCGTGTGCTGAAATGAACCACATTGGACTGGGGTCAGGTGGTAGAGTTCAGGGGTAGAAGGAGTGGGAAGACTGTTGCTATATAGGACAAAATGAGATGTGTATGGAATTGATAGCTGCTGTGGATAGCTGGAATGGATAGCTGCCGTTTTACGGGCTCCAGACCAAAAGCACACTATTTTATGTTTTTTTGCGCTGATCGTAACATTTTTGGTATATAATGTTTCTGTCATTGTTTCCTATGACCGAAAAGAGCTTCTGGACATCAGAACTTATGTAAAAGAGATATTTCTGTATTTTATTTTCAATACATTTGCGAAAAAAATAAAAAGATGTTTTCACTGTGTTGCTATGAGGTATTGTGTGGAGATGGGTAAGAAACAAAATACATTTAACACATTTTGAATTCAGACTGTAACACAACATGTATGAATACTTTCTGAAGACACTGTACATGTTTCAAACAGACCACCATAGACCGACCCTATGCACAAGAACGCCAAGGTAACTTGTCTAAAGGACTATTGCACCGTAGCACTCACATCTGTAGTCATGAAATGTTTTGGAAGTCATGGCTCACATCAATACCATCATCCCAGAAACTCTGGACCCATTCCAATTTGCATATCGCCCGAACAGATCCACAGATGACACAATCTCTATTGTATTCCACACTGCCCTCTCCCACCTGGACAAGGGGAACACCTATGTGAGAATTCTGTTCATTAACTACAGCTCAGTGTTCAACATCATATTGCCCTCCAAGCTCATCACTAAGCTAAGGACCCTTGGACTGAAAACCTCCCTTTGCTACTAGATCCTGGACTATCTGACGGGCCGCCCCCAGGTGGTAAGGGTAGGCAACAACACATCTGCCATGCTGACCCTCAACATGGGGGTCCCTTAGGGGTGCATGCTTAGTCCCCTCCTGTACTCCCTGTTCACCCATGACTGTGTGGCAGCACACGACTCCAACACCATCTTTAAGTTTTCTGATGACACGACAGTGGTAGGCCTCATCACCAGCGACGATGAGACAGCCTATAGGGAGGAGGTCAGAGCTCTGTCAAAAGAGCTGGTCATGGACTACAGGAACCGGAGGGCCGAGCATGCCCCCATTCACATCGACAGGGCTGTAGTGGAACAGGTCGAGAGCTTTAAGTTCTTTGGCTTTCACATCACTAACACGATGACCAAACTGCCTCTGCGCGTGCGTCCGCCATCGTACGCATATTGATTTTGTCTCTCCCCACCAGACACGCTCATGACAAGCAGGTTAAAATACCAAAACCAATTGTGAACCAACTGTGGACCGACTATATTAATTTGGACAGAGGTCGAAACATATATGAAACATTCATTGTCATTTAGCTAGCTTGCTGTTGCTAGCTAATTTGTCCTGGGAGATTAACATTGGCTTATTTTACCTGAATTGCATATAGTCCTTTTTTACTGGATCTTTGTAGGATTTTGACCCATTTTGAGTCACACAAAATTGTGTGTTCTCTAATCCGACAATTAATCTACAGATTCCTTTGAAGAATCTCTCCTCGTTTATTCTTATTCTTTTGTGGATTTTATATGGCGGTTGGCAACCAACTTTAAGGTGCATTATCGCCACCAACTGGATTGGAGTGTGGACATAATTCATCTTTCAATCACCCATGTCGATATATGCTTGTAAAATCCAATGAGTAGATGGGAGAGGCAGGACTTGCAGCGTGTCAAGTATCTAAAATAGAATCATGTTCTTTTATAGCACCTGTCTACGCAGACACCCGTTGACGCCAGGTGCAATTTGGATGGAATGATTGAATAACATGTATGTGTACATTTATTTTGCAACACTGGTGCACACAAAGCAGGTGGTCTGGTCAGCATGTGAGGATCTGTCATGGTCCACACACACCAACACAGTCGTTCTAGGGGGCACAACAATTCTTCTTTCCCCTCAGGAGGTTGAAAAGATTTGGCATCGGCCCTTAGATCTTCCACAGCTGCACCATTGAGAGCATCTTGACTAGCTGCATCACCGCTTGGTATGGCAACTGCTTGGCATCCGACCACAAGGCGCTAACAAGGATACGGGCGACAAGCTACAGAGTAATGACTACCTTCCTTGGCTCGCAAAGAAGGGCACCTATTGGTATATAGGTAAAAAAGAAGCACACATTTGAGCATTAGTTATTAATTACACTTTCGATGGTGTATCAATACACCGAGTCACTACAAAGATACAGACGTCCTTCTTAACTCAGTTGCCGGAGAGGAAGGAAACCGCTCAGGGATTTTACCATGAGGCCAATGGTGACTTTAAAACAGTTACAGAGTTTAATGGCTGTGATAGGAGAAAACTGAGGATGGATCAACAACGTTGTAGTTAATCCACAATACTAACCCAAATGAGAGAGTGAAAAGAAGGAAGCTTGTACAGAATAAAAATATGAAAAAACATGCATCCTGTTTGCAATAAGGCACAAAAGTGAAACTGCAAAAAATGTGGCAAAGCAATTAACTTTATGTCCTGAATACAAAGCGTTATGTTTGGGCCAAATCCAACACAAATATGAAGAGTACCACTCTTCATATTTTCAAGCATGGTGGTGGCTGCATCATGTTATGGGTATGCTTGTCATCGGCGAGGACTAGTGAGGTTTTTGTGGATAAAAAGAAAGGAAATAGAGCTAAGAACAGGCAAAATTCTAGAGGAATACCTGGTTCGGTCTGCTTTCCAACAGACACCAACATACACCTTTTCAGCAGGACAATAACCTAAAACACAAGGCCAAAAAGACACTGGAGTTACCAAGGTCACATTGAATGTTCCTGAGTGGCCTAGTTATAGTTTTGACTTAAATTGACTTGAAAATGGCTGTCTAGCAATGATCAACAACCAACTTGACAGTGCTTGAAGCGTTTTTAAAAGAATAATGTGCAAATATTGTACAATCCAGGTGTGCAAAGCTCATAGATTTACTCAGAAAGACTCACAGCTGCCAAAGGTGATTCTAACATGTATTGACTCAGGGGTTTGAATACTTATGTAATCATTTTAACAAATGGTAATAATTTTAACTAATTTTAACCAATTTTGTATTAGATCATTTACAAAAAAAATACAATTAAATCCATTTGAATCCACCTTGTAACATAACAAAATGTGGAAAAGGTTAAGGGTTGTGAATACTTTCTGAAGGCACTGTAGTATCCCTGCATATCGACCCTGTACTGGTACTCTTTGTATATATCCAAGTTATTATTGCTCATTGTGTTTTTATTATTACTTTCATTATTGCGTGTTTTGCTTTTTTATTATTTCTCTATTTTCTTTCTCTCTGCATTGTTGGAAAATGCATGGAAGTAAGCATTTCACTGTTAGTCTACACCTGTCGTTTACGAAGCATGTGACAAATAAAATCGGATTTGTCTTTAGGCCGGAAGCTGGCCTGTTATTCTAGTGTGCAAATAAATAAATTGAAAGTTCACATAACAGCCAAACTCTAGATGATCTGAAAGAACAGACCTATTTCAATAGATTGCTCAAATTATTCTCTAACAAGAAGACATACCACACAGAATGCCAAACAATCTGCACATTGTAGTCCATGCAATTCACAAATCTCGTCCTCTTCCAAAGAGAGTGGGTGGTCAAAATGCAATGGAAAACCTATTTGTGGCTTCCTCTCCTCCAAAACATTTCATTAGTGAGTACTTCCTTTGTGTTCAGGTTGTATTAAAATGTCCACAAATAATACAGATTCCATCTTTCTTTGAAAAGCTTGAGTGCAGTGGTGAATTCGGCATAGAATCTCAAATGGAACTCAGGCAATCAGAGACTGGGGTGGTCTCATTCAGAGGGTCCACGTAGTCCCAAGCATTTTGACACCTTTGTCTTATTGTGGCATAGAATCTGGCTTCTGTGGTAGACAGATGCCTCCCTTTTATATTCTACAGAGAGACAAAGTAGTCTTGGGATATAAATTCAAAGTGAGACAGTCTTAGCCATCCCTTGAGATATGAGAATACAGGGTATTGATGCCACGGTCACACGTTAAATTCACCTTTTTCTTCTCCATTTTCAAACGAAAACAAATATATTTTTTGGCGCCTCCTGTATATGTTCGCATTGTACAATGATTGACTGATTGATGTAACATATGTGATAGACTAGTGAAAGGCTTTGATTACTTGTCAATAGATATAGTAGCAGTATCATTTACAGTAGTAATCATATACAGTAGCTTTCTATATGAGAACATTTCCTGAGAAGAGCAACTGGGCTGTATTTCATAAGTCTCAGTACTGTAGCTGCATTCATAGAAATGAGCAGTCGTCCTGAACATGTACTGTAGGTGTGGTGCAGTGGTGGGTGGGAAGTGAGCCCTCAGCTATGAGCAATAAAATCATCAAACAAAACACACAATATAGTCAAATCTTGGCAATTTTCCAGAGGTTTCTTGGAGGCATTATGGGGAGGAAAAACAACAACATCACAATTTTGAAAATGGTAAGATTTATAAAGTACTGAAGTCCATTCAGGGTTGAAACTTTCAAGTCATTTATCAGGGAGGGAGGATAAGCTGCTGCAGCTATCCATCTAGAGGAATACATCAAATGGACAGTACACTCTGTGTACTGTCCAGTTCAAAGCATTGGTCAGACAGTAAAGCAGATTCTCAGCCACCACCAGCCACCATTGCAGCAAGTACCAGATAATTCACTACATAGTTTTGTCTTATCTTATTTAATGCCCCCTCCCAGGCTGCACAGCCCAGAGCGGCCCAGTGTGGCCTAGCCCCCTTCTCCCACAGAAGTGGTGTAAATTGCTGTACCACCCCTTTAATTTTTTACAACAAAAAAAAGTTTAAAACTTAGGACTTTTATTTACGTAATAGTGTAGACCTTACAGTGTGTAGACCTTACAGTGTGTAGACCTTACAGTGTGTAGACCTTACAGTGTGTAGTTACAGTGTGTAGACCTTACAGTGTGTAGACCTTACAGTGTGTAGACCTTACAGTGTGTAGACCTTACAGTGAAATGCTTACTTACAAGCCATTAACTAACAATGCAGTTTTTTAAAAGTGTCAAGAAAGTATTTACTAAAATAAACTGAAGTAAAAAATAAATAAAATAAAATAATAAGAAGAAAAATAACAAATAATTAAACAGCAGCAGCAAAATAACTGTAGCGAGGCTATAAACAGGGGGTACCGGTACAGAGTGAATGTGGAGGCTATATACAGGGGGTACCAGTACAGAGTGAATGTGGAGGTTATATACAGGGGGTACCGGTACAGAGTCAATGTGGAGGCTATATACAGGGGGTACCGGTACAGAGTGAATGTGGAGGTTATATACAGGGGGTACCGGTACAGAGTCAATGTGGAGGCTATATACAGGGGGTACCAGTACAGAGTCAATGTGGAGGCTATATACAGGGGGTACCAGTACAGAGTCAATGTGGAGGCTATAAACAGGGGGTACCGGTACAGAGTCAATGTGGAGGCTATATACAGGGGGTACCAGTACAGAGCCAATGTGGAGGCTATATACAGGGGGTACCGGTACAGAGTCAATGTGGAGGCTATATACATGGGGTACCGGTACAGAGTCAATGTGGAGGCTATATACAGGGGGTACCAGTACAGAGCCAATGTGGAGGCTATATACAGGGGGTACCGGTACAGAGTCAATGTGGAGGCTATATACATGGGGTACCGGTACAGAGTCAATGTGGAGACTATATACAGGGGGTACCAGTACAGAGTCAATGTGGAGGCTATATACAGGGGGTACCGGTACAGAGTCAATGTGGAGGCTATATACAGGGGGTACCAGTACAGAGTCAATGTGGAGGCTATATACAGGGGGTACCAGTACAGAGTCAATGTGGAGGCTATATACAGGGGGTACCAGTACAGAGTCAATGTGGAGGCTATATACAGGGGGTACCAGTACAGAGTCAATGTGGAGGCTATATACAGGGGGTACCAGTACAGAGTCAATGTGGAGGCTATATACAGGGGGTACCAGTACAGAGTCAATGTGGAGGCTATATACAGGGGGTACCAGTACAGAGTCAATGTGGAGACTATATACAGGGGGTACCAGTACAGAGTCAATGTGGAGGCTATATACAGGGGGTACCAGTACAGAGTCAATGTGGAGGCTATATACAGGGGGTACCAGTACAGAGTCAATGTGGAGGCTATAAACAGGGGGTACCAGTACAGAGTCAATGTGGAGGCTATATACAGGGGTACCAGTACAGAGTCAATGTGGAGGCTATAAACAGGGGGTACCAGTACAGAGTCAATGTGGAGGCTATAAACAGGGGGTACCAGTACAGAGTCAATGTGGAGGCTATATACAGGGGGTACCAGTACAGAGTCAATGTGGAGGCTATAAACAGGGGTACCAGTACAGAGTCAATGTGGAGGCTATATACAGGGGGTACCAGTACAGAGTCAATGTGGAGGCTATAAACAGGGGGTACCAGTACAGAGTCAATGTGGAGGCTATATACAGGGGGTACCAGTACAGAGTCAATGTGGAGGCTATAAACAGGGGGTACCGGTACAGAGTCAATGTGGAGGCTATAAACAGGGGGTACCGGTACAGAGTCAATGTGGAGGCTATAAACAGGGGGTACCGGTACAGAGTCAATGTGGAGGCTATATACAGGGGGTACCAGTACAGAGTCAATGTGGAGGCTATAAACAGGGGGTACCGGTACAGAGTCAATGTGGAGGCTATAAACAGGGGGTACCGGTACAGAGTCAATGTGGAGGCTATATACAGGGGGTACCAGTACAGAGTCAATGTGGAGGCTATAAACAGGGGGTACCAGTACAGAGTCAATGTGGAGGCTATAAACAGGGGTACCAGTACAGAGTCAATGTGGAGGCTATATACAGGGGGTACCAGTACAGAGTCAATGTGGAGGCTATAAACAGGGGGTACCGGTACAGAGTCAATGTGGAGGCTATAAACAGGGGGTACCGTACAGAGTCAATGTGGAGGCTATAAACAGGGGGTACCAGTACAGAGTCAATGTGGAGGCTATATACAGGGGGTACCAGTACAGAGTCAATGTGGAGGCTATAAACAGGGGGTACCAGTACAGAGTCAATGTGGAGGCTATAAACAGGGGGTACCAGTACAGAGTCAATGTGGAGGCTATATACAGGGGGTACCAGTACAGAGTCAATGTGGAGGCTATATACAGGGGGTACCAGTACAGAGTCAATGTGGAGACTATATACAGGGGGTACCAGGGTACAGTACAGAGTCAATGTGGAGGCTATATACAGGGGGTACCAGTACAGAGTCAATGTGGAGGCTATATACAGGGGGTACCGGTACAGAGTCAATGTGGAGGCTATATACAGGGGGTACCAATGGTACAGAGTCAATGTGGAGGCTATATACAGGGGGTACCAGTACAGAGTCAATGTGGAGGCTATATACAGGGGGTACCAGTACAGAGTCAATGTGGAGGCTATATACAGGGGGTACCAGTACAGAGTCAATGTGGAGGCTATATACAGGGGGTACCAGTACAGAGTCAATGTGGAGGCTATATACAGGGGGTACCAGTACAGAGTCAATGTGGAGGCTATATACAGGGGGTACCAGTACAGAGTCAATGTGGAGGCTATATACAGGGGGTACCAGTACAGAGTCAATGTGGAGGCTATATACAGGGGGTACCAGTACAGAGTCAATGTGGAGGCTATATACAGGGGGTACCAGTACAGAGTCAATGTGGAGGCTATATACAGGGGGTACCAGTACAGAGTCAATGTGGAGGCTATATACAGGGGGTACCAGTACAGAGTCAATGTGGAGGCTATATACAGGGGGTACCAGTACAGAGTGAATGTGGAGGCTATATACAGGGGGTACCAGTACAGAGTGAATGTGGAGGCTATATACAGGGGGTACCGGTACAGAGTCAATGTGGAGGCTATAAACAGGGGGTACCAGTACAGAGTCAATGTGGAGGCTATATACAGGGGGTACCGGTACAGAGTCAATGTGGAGGCTATATACAGGGGGTACCAGTACAGAGTGAATGTGGAGGCTATATACAGGGGGTACCAGTACAGAGTCAATGTGGAGGCTATATACAGGGGGTACCAGTACAGAGTCAATGTGGAGGCTATATACAGGGGTACCAGTACAGAGTCAATGTGGAGGCTATATACAGGGGGTACCAGTAGAGAGTGAATGTGGAGGCTATATACAGGGGGTACCAGTACAGAGTCAATGTGGAGGCTATATACAGGGGTACCAGTACAGAGTGAATGTGGAGGCAGGGGGTACCATATACAGGGAGGCTATATACAGGGGGTACCAGTACAGAGTCAATGTGGAGGCTATATACAGGGGGTACCAGTACAGAGTCAATGTGGAGGCCATATACAGGGGGTACCAGTACAGAGTCAATGTGGAGGCTATATACAGGGGGTACCAGTACAGAGTGAATGTGGAGGCTATATACAGGGGGTACCAGTACAGAGTGAATGTGGAGGCTATATACAGGGGGTACCAGTACAGAGTGAATGTGGAGGCTATATACAGGGGGTACCAGTACAGAGTCAATGTGGAGGCTATATACAGGGGGTACCAGTACAGAGTCAATGTGGAGGCTATATACAGGGGGTACCAGTACAGAGTCAATGTGGAGGCTATATACAGGGGGTACCAGTACAGAGTCAATGTGGAGGCTATATACAGGGGGTACCAGTACAGAGTCAATGTGGAGGCTATATACAGGGGGTACCAGTACAGAGTCAATGTGGAGGCTATATACAGGGGGTACCAGTACAGAGTCAATGTGGAGGCTATATACAGGGGGTACCAGTACAGAGTCAATGTGGAGGCTATATACAGGGGGTACCAGTACAGAGTCAATGTGGAGGCTATATACAGGGGGTACCAGTACAGAGTGAATGTGGAGGCTATATACAGGGGGTACCAGTACAGAGTCAATGTGGAGGCTATATACAGGGGGTACCAGTACAGAGTCAATGTGGAGGCTATATACAGGGGGTACCAGTACAGAGTCAATGTGGAGGCTATATACAGGGGGTACCAGTACAGAGTCAATGTGGAGGCTATATACAGGGGGTACCAGTACAGAGTCAATGTGGAGGCTATATACAGGGGGTACCAGTACAGAGTCAATGTGGAGGCTATATACAGGGGGTACCAGTACAGAGTCAATGTGGAGGCTATATACAGGGGGTACCAGTACAGAGTCAATGTGGAGGCTATATACAGGGGGCACCAGTACAGAGTCAATGTGGAGGCTATATACAGGGGGTACCAGTACAGAGTCAATGTGGAGGCTATATACAGGGGGTACCAGTACAGAGTCAATGTGGAGGCTATATACAGGGGGTACCAGTACAGAGTCAATGTGGAGGCTATATACAGGGGGTACCAGTACAGAGTCAATGTGGAGGCTATATACAGGGGGTACCAGTACAGAGTCAATGTGGAGGCTATATACAGGGGGTACCAGTACAGAGTCAATGTGGAGGCTATATACAGGGGGTACCAGTACAGAGTCAATGTGGAGGCTATATACAGGGGGTACCAGTACAGAGTCAATGTGGAGGCTATATACAGGGGGTACCAGTACAGAGTCAATGTGGAGGCTATATACAGGGGGTACCAGTACAGAGTCAATGTGGAGGCTATATACAGGGGGTACCAGTACAGAGTCAATGTGGAGGCTATATACAGGGGGTACCAGTACAGAGTCAATGTGGAGGCTATATACAGGGGGCACCAGTACAGAGTCAATGTGGAGGCTATATACAGGGGGTACCAGTACAGAGTCAATGTGGAGGCTATATACAGGGGGTACCAGTACAGAGTCAATGTGGAGGCTATATACAGGGGGTACCAGTACAGAGTCAATGTGGAGGCTATATACAGGGGGTACCAGTACAGAGTCAATGTGGAGGCTATATACAGGGGGTACCAGTACAGAGTCAATGTGGAGGCTATATACAGGGGGTACCAGTACAGAGTGAATGTGGAGGCTATATACAGGGGGTACCAGTACAGAGTCAATGTGGAGGCTATATACAGGGGGTACCAGTACAGAGTCAATGTGGAGGCTATATACAGGGGGTACCAGTACAGAGTCAATGTGGAGGCTATATACAGGGGTACCAGTACAGAGTCAATGTGGAGGCTATATACAGGGGGTACCAGTACAGAGTCAATGTGGAGGCTATATACAGGGGGTACCAGTACAGAGTCAATGTGGAGGCTATATACAGGGGGTACCAGTACAGAGTCAATGTGGAGGCTATATACAGGGGGTACCAGTACAGAGTCAATGTGGAGGCTATATACAGGGGGTACCTGGTACAGAGTCAATGTGGAGGCTATATACAGGGGGTACCAGTACAGAGTCAATGTGGAGGCTATATACAGGGGGTACCAGTACAGAGTCAATGTGGAGGCTATATACAGGGGGTACCGGTACAGAGTCAATGTGGAGGCTATATACAGGGGGTACCAGTACAGAGTCAATGTGGAGGCTATATACAGGGGGTACCAGTACAGAGTCAATGTGGAGGCTATATACAGGGGGTACCAGTACAGAGTCAATGTGGAGGCTATATACAGGGGGTACCAGTACAGAGTCAATGTGGAGGCTATATACAGGGGGTACCAGTACAGAGTCAATGTGGAGGCTATATACAGGGGGTACCGGTACAGAGTCAATGTGGAGGCTATATACAGGGGGTACCGGTACAGAGTCAATGTGGAGGCTATATACAGGGGGTACCAGTACAGAGTCAATGTGGAGGCTATATACAGGGGGTACCAGTACAGAGTCAATGTGGAGGCTATATACAGGGGTACCAGTACAGAGTCAATGTGGAGGCTATATACAGGGGGTACCAGTACAGAGTCAATGTGGAGGCTATATACAGGGGGTACCAGTACAGAGTCAATGTGGAGGCTATATACAGGGGGTACCGGTACAGAGTCAATGTGGAGGCTATATACAGGGGGTACCAGTACAGAGTCAATGTGGAGGCTATATACAGGGGGTACCGGTACAGAGTCAATGTGGAGGCTATATACAGGGGGTACCAGTACAGAGTCAATGTGGAGGCTATATACAGGAGGTACCAG
This sequence comes from Oncorhynchus nerka, assembly GCF_034236695.1. Taxonomy (NCBI): domain Eukaryota; kingdom Metazoa; phylum Chordata; class Actinopteri; order Salmoniformes; family Salmonidae; genus Oncorhynchus; species Oncorhynchus nerka. The sequence goes on from NC_088409.1 coordinate 73,024,026, forward strand.
TACAGAGTCAATGTGGAGGCTATATACAGGGGGTACCAGTACAGAGTCAATGTGGAGGCTATATACAGGGGGTACCAGTACAGAGTCAATGTGGAGGCTATATACAGGAGGTACCAGTACAGAGTCAATGTGGAGGCTATATACAGGGGGTACCAGTACAGAGTCAATGTGGAGGCTATATACAGGGGGTACCAGTACAGAGTCAATGTGGAGGCTATATACAGGAGGTACCAGTACAGAGTCAATGTGGAGGCTATATACAGGGGTACCGGTACAGAGTCAATGTGGAGGCTATATACAGGGGGTACCGGTACAGAGTCAATGTGGAGGCTATATACAGGAGGTACCAGTACAGAGTCAATGTGGAGGCTATATACAGGGGTACCAGTACAGAGTCAATGTGGAGGCTATATACAGGGGGTACCAGTACAGAGTCAATGTGGAGGCTATATACAGGAGGTACCAGTACAGAGTCAATGTGGAGGCTATATACAGGGGTACCGGTACAGAGTCAATGTGGAGGCTATATACAGGGGGTACCGTACAGAGTCAATGTGGAGGCTATATACAGGAGGTACCAGTACAGAGTCAATGTGGAGGCTATATACAGGGGTACCGGTACAGAGTCAATGTGGAGGCTATATACAGGGGGTACCAGTACAGAGTCAATGTGGAGGCTATATACAGGGGGTACCAGTACAGAGTCAATGTGGAGGCTATATACAGGGGGTACCAGTACAGAGTCAATGTGGAGGCTATATACAGGGGGTACCAGTACAGAGTCAATGTGGAGGCTATATACAGGGGGTACCAGTACAGAGTCAATGTGGAGGCTATATACAGGGGGTACCAGTACAGAGTCAATGTGGAGGCTATATACAGGGGGTACCAGTACAGAGTCAATGTGGAGGCTATATACAGGGGGTACCAGTACAGAGTCAATGTGGAGGCTATATACAGGGGGTACCTGGTACAGAGTCAATGTGGAGGCTATATACAGGGGGTACCAGTACAGAGTCAATGTGGAGGCTATATACAGGGGGTACCAGTACAGAGTCAATGTGGAGGCTATATACAGGGGTACCAGTACAGAGTCAATGTGGAGGCTATATACAGGGGGTACCAGTACAGAGTCAATGTGGAGGCTATATACAGGGGTACCAGTACAGAGTCAATGTGGAGGCTATATACAGGGGGTACCAGTACAGAGTCAATGTGGAGGCTATATACAGGGGGTACCAGTACAGAGTCAATGTGGAGGCTATATACAGGGGGTACCAGTACAGAGTCAATGTGGAGGCTATATACAGGGGGTACCAGTACAGAGTCAATGTGGAGGCTATATACAGGGGGTACCAGTACAGAGTCAATGTGGAGACTATATACAGGGGGTACCAGTACAGAGTCAATGTGGAGGCTATATACAGGGGTACCAGTACAGAGTCAATGTGGAGGCTATATACAGGGGGTACCAGTACAGAGTCAATGTGGAGGCTATATACAGGGGGTACCAGTACAGAGTCAATGTGGAGGCTATATACAGGGGGTACCAGTACAGAGTCAATGTGGAGGCTATATACAGGGGGTACCAGTACAGAGTCAATGTGGAGGCTATATACAGGGGTACCGGTACAGAGTCAATGTGGAGGCTATATACAGGGGGTACCAGTACAGAGTCAATGTGGAGGCTATATACAGGGGGTACCAGTACAGAGTCAATGTGGAGGCTATATACAGGGGGTACCAGTACAGAGTCAATGTGGAGGCTATATACAGGGGGTACCAGTACAGAGTCAATGTGGAGGCTATATACAGGGGGTACCAGTACAGAGTCAATGTGGAGGCTATATACAGGGGGTACCAGTACAGAGTCAATGTGGAGGCTATATACAGGGGGTACCAGTACAGAGTCAATGTGGAGGCTATATACAGGGGTACCGGTACAGAGTCAATGTGGAGGCTATATACAGGGGGTACCAGTACAGAGTCAATGTGGAGGCTATATACAGGGGGTACCAGTACAGAGTCAATGTGGAGGCTATATACAGGGGGTACCAGTACAGAGTCAATGTGGAGGCTATATACAGGGGGTACCAGTACAGAGTCAATGTGGAGGCTATATACAGGGGTACCAGTACAGAGTCAATGTGGAGGCTATATACAGGGGGTACCGGTACAGAGTCAATGTGGAGGCTATATACAGGAGGTACCAGTACAGAGTGAATGTGGAGGCTATATACAGGGGTACCAGTACAGAGTCAATGTGGAGGCTATATACAGGGGGTACCAGTACAGAGTCAATGTGGAGGCTATATACAGGGGGTACCAGTACAGAGTCAATGTGGAGGCTATATACAGGGGGTACCAGTACAGAGTCAATGTGGAGGCTATATACAGGGGGTACCGGTACAGAGTCAATGTGGAGGCTATATACAGGGGTACCAGTACAGAGTCAATGTGGAGGCTATATACAGGGGGTACCAGTACAGAGTCAATGTGGAGGCTATATACAGGGGGTACCAGTACAGAGTCAATGTGGAGGCTATATACAGGGGGTACCAGTACAGAGTCAATGTGGAGGCTATATACAGGGGGTACCAGTACAGAGTCAATGTGGAGGCTATATACAGGGGGTACCTGGTACAGAGTCAATGTGGAGGCTATATACAGGGGGTACCAGTACAGAGTCAATGTGGAGGCTATATACAGGGGTACCAGTACAGAGTCAATGTGGAGGCTATATACAGGGGTACCGGTACAGAGTCAATGTGGAGGCTATATACAGGGGTACCAGTACAGAGTCAATGTGGAGGCTATATACAGGGGGTACCAGTACAGAGTCAATGTGGAGGCTATATACAGGGGGTACCAGTACAGAGTCAATGTGGAGGCTATATACAGGGGGTACCAGTACAGAGTCAATGTGGAGGCTATATACAGGGGGTACCAGTACAGAGTCAATGTGGAGGCTATATACAGGGGGTACCGGTACAGAGTCAATGTGGAGGCTATATACAGGGGGGTACCGGTACAGAGTCAATGTGGAGGCTATATACAGGGGGTACCAGTACAGAGTCAATGTGGAGGCTATATACAGGGGTACCAGTACAGAGTCAATGTGGGGGCCATATACAGGGGTACCAGTACAGAGTCAATGTGGAGGCTATATACAGGGGGTACCAGTACAGAGTCAATGTGGAGGCTATATACAGGGGGTACCAGTACAGAGTCAATGTGGAGGCTATATACAGGGGGTACCGGCAGAGAGTCAATGTGGAGGCTATATACAGGGGGTACCGGTACAGAGTCAATGTGGAGGCTATATACAGGGGGTACCAGTACAGAGTCAATGTGGAGGCTATATACAGGAGGTACCAGTACAGAGTCAATGTGGAGGCTATATACAGGGGGTACCAGTACAGAGTCAATGTGGAGGCTATATACAGGGGGTACCAGTACAGAGTCAATGTGGAGGCTATATACAGGAGGTACCAGTACAGAGTCAATGTGGAGGCTATATACAGGGGGTACCAGTACAGAGTCAATGTGGAGGCTATATACAGGGGGTACCGTACAGAGTCAATGTGGAGGCTATATACAGGAGGTACCAGTACAGAGTCAATGTGGAGGCTATATACAGGGGTACCGGTACAGAGTCAATGTGGAGGCTATATACAGGGGGTACCGGTACAGAGTCAATGTGGAGGCTATATACAGGAGGTACCAGTACAGAGTCAATGTGGAGGCTATATACAGGGGTACCGGTACAGAGTCAATGTGGAGGCTATATACAGGAGGTACCAGTACAGAGTCAATGTGGAGGCTATATACAGGAGGTACCAGTACAGAGTCAATGTGGAGGCTATATACAGGGGGTACCGGCAGAGAGTCAATGTGGAGGCTATATACAGGGGGTACCGGTACAGAGTCAATGTGGAGGCTATATACAGGAGGTACCAGTACAGAGTCAATGTGGAGGCTATATACAGGGGGTACCGGTACAGAGTCAATGTGGAGGCTATATACAGGAGGTACCAGTACAGAGTCAATGTGGAGGCTATATACAGGGGTACCGGTACAGAGTCAATGTGGAGGCTATATACAGGGGGTACCAGTACAGAGTCAATGTGGAGGCTATATACAGGGGGTACCAGTACAGAGTCAATGTGGAGGCTATATACAGGGGGTACCGGTACAGAGTCAATGTGGAGGCTATATACAGGGGGTACCGGTACAGAGTCAATGTGGAGGCTATATACAGGGGTACCGGTACAGAGTCAATGTGGAGGCTATATACAGGGGGTACCGGTACAGAGTCAATGTGGAGGCTATATACAGGAGGTACCAGTACAGAGTCAATGTGGAGGCTATATACAGGGGGTACCAGTACAGAGTCAATGTGGAGGCTATATACAGGGGGTACCGGTACAGAGTCAATGTGGAGGCTATATACAGGAGGTACCAGTACAGAGTCAATGTGGAGGCTATATACAGGGGTACCGGTACAGAGTCAATGTGGAGGCTATATACAGGGGGTACCGGTACAGAGTCAATGTGGAGGCTATATACAGGAGGTACCAGTACAGAGTCAATGTGGAGGCTATATACAGGGGTACCGGTACAGAGTCAATGTGGAGGCTATATACAGGGGTACCAGTACAGAGTCAATGTGGAGGCTATATACAGGGGGTACCAGTACAGAGTCAATGTGGAGGCTATATACAGGGGGTACTGGTACAGAGTCAATGTGGAGGCTATATACAGGGGGTACCAGTACAGAGTCAATGTGGAGGCTATATACAGGGGGTACCAGTACAGAGTCAATGTGGAGGCTATATACAGGGGGTACCAGTACAGAGTCAATGTGGAGGCTATATACAGGGGTACCAGTACAGAGTCAATGTGGAGGCTATATACAGGGGTACCAGTACAGAGTCAATGTGGAGGCTATATACAGGGGGTACCTGGTACAGAGTCAATGTGGAGGCTATATACAGGGGGTACCAGTACAGAGTCAATGTGGAGGCTATATACAGGGGGTACCAGTACAGAGTCAATGTGGAGGCTATATACAGGGGGTACCGGTACAGAGTCAATGTGGAGGCTATATACAGGGGGTACCAGTACAGAGTCAATGTGGAGGCTATATACAGGGGGTACCAGTACAGAGTCAATGTGGAGGCTATATACAGGGGGTACCAGTACAGAGTCAATGTGGAGGCTATATACAGGGGGTACCAGTACAGAGTCAATGTGGAGGCTATATACAGGGGGTACCAGTACAGAGTCAATGTGGAGGCTATATACAGGGGGTACCGGTACAGAGTCAATGTGGAGGCTATATACAGGGGGTACCGGTACAGAGTCAATGTGGAGGCTATATACAGGGGGTACCAGTACAGAGTCAATGTGGAGGCTATATACAGGGGGCACCAGTACAGAGTCAATGTGGAGGCTATATACAGGGGTACCAGTACAGAGTCAATGTGGAGGCTATATACAGGGGGTACCAGTACAGAGTCAATGTGGAGGCTATATACAGGGGGTACCAGTACAGAGTCAATGTGGAGGCTATATACAGGGGGTACCGGTACAGAGTCAATGTGGAGGCTATATACAGGGGGTACCGGTACAGAGTCAATGTGGAGGCTATATACAGGGGGTACCGGTACAGAGTCAATGTGGAGGCTATATACAGGGGGTACCAGTACAGAGTCAATGTGGAGGCTATATACAGGGAGGTACCAGTACAGAGTCAATGTGGAGGCTATATACAGGGGGTACCAGTACAGAGTCAATGTGGAGGCTATATACAGGGGGTACCAGTACAGAGTCAATGTGGAGGCTATATACAGGAGGTACCAGTACAGAGTCAATGTGGAGGCTATATACAGGGGTACCAGTACAGAGTCAATGTGGAGGCTATATACAGGGGGGTACCGGTACAGAGTCAATGTGGAGGCTATATACAGGAGGTACCAGTACAGAGTCAATGTGGAGGCTATATACAGGGTACCGGTACAGAGTCAATGTGGAGGCTATATACAGGGGGTACCGGTACAGAGTCAATGTGGAGGCTATATACAGGGAGGTACCAGTACAGAGTCAATGTGGAGGCTATATACAGGGGTACCGGTACAGAGTCAATGTGGAGGCTATATACAGGGGGTACCAGTACAGAGTCAATGTGGAGGCTATATACAGGGGTACCAGTACAGAGTCAATGTGGAGGCTATATACAGGGGGGTACCGTACAGAGTCAATGTGGAGGCTATATACAGGGGGTACCGGTACAGAGTCAATGTGGAGGCTATATACAGGAGGTACCAGTACAGAGTCAATGTGGAGGCTATATACAGGGGGTACCGGGTACAGAGTCAATGTGGAGGCTATATACAGGAGGTACCAGTACAGAGTCAATGTGGAGGCTATATACAGGGGTACCGGTACAGAGTCAATGTGGAGGCTATATACAGGGGGTACCAGTACAGAGTCAATGTGGAGGCTATATACAGGGGGTACCAGTACAGAGTCAATGTGGAGGCTATATACAGGGGGTACCGTACAGAGTCAATGTGGAGGCTATATACAGGGGGTACCGGTACAGAGTCAATGTGGAGGCTATATACAGGGGTACCGGTACAGAGTCAATGTGGAGGCTATATACAGGGGGTACCGGTACAGAGTCAATGTGGAGGCTATATACAGGAGGTACCAGTACAGAGTCAATGTGGAGGCTATATACAGGGGGTACCAGTACAGAGTCAATGTGGAGGCTATATACAGGGGGTACCGGTACAGAGTCAATGTGGAGGCTATATACAGGAGGTACCAGTACAGAGTCAATGTGGAGGCTATATACAGGGGTACCGGTACAGAGTCAATGTGGAGGCTATATACAGGGGGTACCGGTACAGAGTCAATGTGGAGGCTATATACAGGAGGTACCAGTACAGAGTCAATGTGGAGGCTATATACAGGGGTACCGGTACAGAGTCAATGTGGAGGCTATATACAGGGGTACCAGTACAGAGTCAATGTGGAGGCTATATACAGGGGGTACCAGTACAGAGTCAATGTGGAGGCTATATACAGGGGGTACCGGTACAGAGTCAATGTGGAGGCTATATACAGGGGGTACCGGTACAGAGTCAATGTGGAGGCTATATACAGGAGGTACCAGTACAGAGTCAATGTGGAGGCTATATACAGGGGGTACCGGTACAGAGTCAATGTGGAGGCTATATACAGGAGGTACCAGTACAGAGTCAATGTGGAGGCTATATACAGGGGTACCGGTACAGAGTCAATGTGGAGGCTATATACAGGGGGTACCAGTACAGAGTCAATGTGGAGGCTATATACAGGGGTACCAGTACAGAGTCAATGTGGAGGCTATATACAGGGGGTACCGGTACAGAGTCAATGTGGAGGCTATATACAGGGGGTACCGGTACAGAGTCAATGTGGAGGCTATATACAGGGGTACCGGTACAGAGTCAATGTGGAGGCTATATACAGGGGGTACCGGCACAGAGTCAATGTGGAGGCTATATACAGGGGGTACCGGTACAGAGTCAATGTGGAGGCTATATACAGGGGGTACCGGTACAGAGTCAATGTGGAGGCTATATACAGGGGGTACCGGTACAGAGTCAATGTGGAGGCTATATACAGGGGGTACCGGTACAGAGTCAATGTGGAGGCTATATACAGGGGTACCGGTACAGAGTCAATGTGGAGGCTATATACAGGGGGTACCGGTACAGAGTCAATGTGGAGGCTATATACAGGGGGTACCGCACAGAGTCAATGTGGAGGCTATATACAGGGGTACCGGTACAGAGTCAATGTGGAGGCTATATACAGGGGGTACCAGTACAGAGTCAATGTGGAGGCTATATACAGGGGGTACCAGTACAGAGTCAATGTGGAGGCTATATACAGGGGTACCAGTACAGAGTGAATGTGGAGGCTATATACAGGGGGTACCAGTACAGAGTGAATGTGGAGGCTATATACAGGGGGTACCAGTACAGAGTCAATGTGGAGGCTATATACAGGGGTACCAGTACAGAGTCAATGTGGAGGCTATATACAGGGGTACCAGTACAGAGTCAATGTGGAGGCTATATACAGGGGGTACCAGTACAGAGTCAATGTGGAGGCTATATACAGGGGGTACCGGAACAGAGTCAATGTGGAGGCTATATACAGGGGTACCGGTACAGAGTCAATGTGGAGGCTATATACAGGGGGTACCAGTACAGAGTCAATGTGGAGGCTATATACAGGGGGTACCAGTACAGAGTCAATGTGGAGGCTATATACAGGGGGTACCAGTACAGAGTGAATGTGGAGGCTATATACAGGGGGTACCAGTACAGAGTCAATGTGGAGGCTATATACAGGGGGTACCAGTACAGAGTCAATGTGGAGGCTATATACAGGGGGTACCAGTACAGAGTCAATGTGGAGGCTATATACAGGGGGTACCAGTACAGAGTGAATGTGGAGGCTATATACAGGGGTACCAGTACAGAGTGAATGTGGAGGCTATATACAGGGGGTACCAGTACAGAGTCAATGTGGAGGCTATATACAGGGGGTACCAGTACAGAGTCAATGTGGAGGCTATATACAGGGGGTACCAGTACAGAGTCAATGTGGAGGCTATATACAGGGGGTACCAGTACAGAGTCAATGTGGAGGCTATATACAGGGGGTACCAGAACAGAGTCAATGTGGAGGCTATATACAGGGGGTACCAGTACAGAGTCAATGTGGAGGCTATATACAGGGGGTACCAGTACAGAGTCAATGTGGAGGCTATATACAGGGGGTACCAGTACAGAGTCAATGTGGAGGCTATATACAGGGGTACCAGTACAGAGTCAATGTGGGGGCTATATACAGGGGTACCGGAACAGAGTCAATGTGGAGGCTATATACAGGGGGTACCAGTACAGAGTCAATGTGGAGGCTATATACAGGGGGTACCAGTACAGAGTCAATGTGGAGGCTATATACAGGGGGTACCAGTACAAAGTCAATGTGGAGGCTATATACAGGGGGTACCAGTACAGAGTCAATGTGGAGGCTATATACAGGGGGTACCAGTACAGAGTCAATGTGGAGGCTATATACAGGGGGTACCAGTACAGAGTCAATGTGGAGGCTATATACAGGGGGTACCAGTACAGAGTCAATGTGGAGGCTATATACAGGGGGTACCAGTACAGAGTCAATGTGGAGGCTATATACAGGGGGTACCAGTACAGAGTGAATGTGGAGGCTATATACAGGGGGTACCAGTACAGAGTGAATGTGGAGGCTATATACAGGGGGTACCAGTACAGAGTCAATGTGGAGGCTATATACAGGGGGTACCAGTACAGAGTCAATGTGGAGGCTATATACAGGGGGTACCGGAACAGAGTCAATGTGGAGGCTATATACAGGGGGTACCAGTACAGAGTCAATGTGGAGGCTATATACAGGGGTACCAGTACAGAGTCAATGTGGAGGCTATATACAGGGGGTACCAGTACAGAGTGAATGTGGAGGCTATATACAGGGGGGTACTAGTACAGAGTGAATGTGGAGGCTATATACAGGGGGTACCAGTACAGAGTCAATGTGGAGGCTATATACAGGGGGTACCAGTACAGAGTGAATGTGGAGGCTATATACAGGGGGTACCAGTACAGAGTGAATGTGGAGGCTATATACAGGGGTACCAGTACAGAGTCAATGTGGAGGCTATATACAGGGGGTACCAGTACAGAGTCAATGTGGAGGCTATATACAGGGGGTACCAGTACAGAGTCAATGTGGAGGCTATATACAGGGGGTACCAGTACAGAGTCAATGTGGAGGCTATATACAGGGGGTACCAGTACAGAGTCAATGTGGAGGCTATATACAGGGGGTACCAGTACAGAGTCAATGTGGAGGCTATATACAGGGGGTACCAGTACAGAGTCAATGTGGAGGCTATATACAGGGGGTACCAGTACAGAGTCAATGTGGAGGCTATATACAGGGGTACCAGTACAGAGTCAATGTGGAGGCTATATACAGGGGGTACCAGTACAGAGTCAATGTGGAGGCTATATACAGGGGGTACCAGTACAGAGTCAATGTGGAGGCTATATACAGGGGGTACCAGTACAGAGTCAATGTGGAGGCTATATACAGGGGGTACCAGTACAGAGTCAATGTGGAGGCTATATACAGGGGGTACCAGTACAGAGTCAATGTGGAGGCTATATACAGGGGGCACCAGTACAGAGTCAATGTGGAGGCTATATACAGGGGTACCAGTACAGAGTGAATGTGGAGGCTATATACAGGGGGTACCAGTACAGAGTCAATGTGGAGGCTATATACAGGGGTACCAGTACAGAGTCAATGTGGAGGCTATATACAGGGGGTACCAGTACAGAGTCAATGTGGAGGCTATATACAGGGGGTACCAGTACAGAGTGAATGTGGAGGCTATATACAGGGGGTACCAGTACAGAGTCAATGTGGAGGCTATATACAGGGGGTACCAGTACAGAGTCAATGTGGAGGCTATATACAGGGGTACCAGTACAGAGTCAATGTGGAGGCTATATACAGGGGGTACCAGTACAGAGTGAATGTGGAGGCTATATACAGGGGGTACCAGTACAGAGTGAATGTGGAGGCTATATACAGGGGGTACCAGTACAGAGTCAATGTGGAGGCTATATACAGGGGGTACCAGTACAGAGTCAATGTGGAGGCTATATACAGGGGGTACCAGTACAGAGTCAATGTGGAGGCTATATACAGGGGGTACCAGTACAGAGTCAATGTGGAGGCTATATACAGGGGGTACCGGAACAGAGTCAATGTGGAGGCTATATACAGGGGGTACCAGTACAGAGTCAATGTGGAGGCTATATACAGGGGGTACCAGTACAGAGTCAATGTGGAGGCTATATACAGGGGGTACCAGTACAGAGTCAATGTGGAGGCTATATACAGGGGGTACCAGTACAGAGTCAATGTGGAGGCTATATACAGGGGGTACCAGAACAGAGTCAATGTGGAGGCTATATACAGGGGGTACCAGTACAGAGTCAATGTGGAGGCTATATACAGGGGGTACCAGTACAGAGTCAATGTGGAGGCTATATACAGGGGGTACCAGTACAAAGTCAATGTGGAGGCTATATACAGGGGGTACCAGTACAGAGTCAATGTGGAGGCTATATACAGGGGGTACCAGTACAGAGTCAATGTGGAGGCTATATACAGGGGTACCAGTACAGAGTCAATGTGGAGGCTATATACAGGGGGTACCAGTACAGAGTCAATGTGGAGGCTATATACAGGGGTACCAGTACAGAGTCAATGTGGAGGCTATATACAGGGGTACCAGTACAGAGTGAATGTGGAGGCTATATACAGGGGTACCAGTACAGAGTGAATGTGGAGGCTATATACAGGGGTACCAGTACAGAGTCAATGTGGAGGCTATATACAGGGGGTACCAGTACAGAGTCAATGTGGAGGCTATATACAGGGGGTACCGAACAGAGTCAATGTGGAGGCTATATACAGGGGTACCAGTACAGAGTCAATGTGGAGGCTATATACAGGGGTACCAGTACAGAGTCAATGTGGAGGCTATATACAGGGGGTACCAGTACAGAGTGAATGTGGAGGTTATATACAGGGGTACCAGTACAGAGTCAATGTGGAGGTTATATACAGGGGTACCAGTACAGAGTCAATGTGGAGGCTATATACAGGGGGTACCAGTACAGAGTGAATGTGGAGGCTATATACAGGGGTACCAGTACAGAGTCAATGTGGAGGCTATATACAGGGGGTACCGGTACAGAGTCAATGTGGAGGCTATATACAGGGGGTACCAGTACAGAGTCAATGTGGAGGCTATATACAGGGGTACCAGTACAGAGTCAATGTGGAGGCTATATACAGGGGGTACCAGTACAGAGTCAATGTGGAGGCTATATACAGGGGTACCAGTACAGAGTGAATGTGGAGGCTATATACAGGGGGTACCAGTACAGAGTCAATGTGGAGGCTATATACAGGGGGTACCAGTACAGAGTCAATGTGGAGGCTATATACAGGGGGCACCAGTACAGAGTCAATGTGGAGGCTATATACAGGGGTACCAGTACAGAGTGAATGTGGAGGCTATATACAGGGGGTACCAGTACAGAGTCAATGTGGAGGCTATATACAGGGGGTACCAGTACAGAGTCAATGTGGAGGCTATATACAGGGGGTACCAGTACAGAGTCAATGTGGAGGCTATATACAGGGGGTACCAGTACAGAGTGAATGTGGAGGCTATATACAGGGGGTACCAGTACAGAGTCAATGTGGAGGCTATATACAGGGGTACCAGTACAGAGTCAATGTGGAGGCTATATACAGGGGTACCAGTACAGAGTCAATGTGGAGGCTATATACAGGGGTACCAGTACAGAGTGAATGTGGAGGCTATATACAGGGGGTACCAGTACAGAGTGAATGTGGAGGCTATATATACAGGGGTACCAGTACAGAGTCAATGTGGAGGCTATATACAGGGGGTACCAGTACAGAGTCAATGTGGAGGCTATATACAGGGGTACCAGTACAGAGTCAATGTGGAGGCTATATACAGGGGGGTACCAGTACAGAGTCAATGTGGAGGCTATATACAGGGGTACCAGAACAGAGTCAATGTGGAGGCTATATACAGGGGGTACCAGTACAGAGTCAATGTGGAGGCTATATACAGGGGGTACCAGTACAGAGTCAATGTGGAGGCTATATACAGGGGTACCAGTACAGAGTCAATGTGGAGCTATATACAGGGGTACCAGTACAGAGTCAATGTGGAGGCTATATACAGGGGGTACCAGTACAGAGTCAATGTGGAGGCTATATACAGGGGGTACCAGTACAGAGTCAATGTGGAGGCTATATACAGGGGGTACCAGTACAGAGTCAATGTGGAGGCTATATACAGGGGTACCAGTACAAAGTCAATGTGGAGGCTATATACAGGGGTACCAGTACAGAGTCAATGTGGAGGCTATATACAGGGGTACCAGTACAGAGTCAATGTGGAGGCTATATACAGGGGGTACCAGTACAGAGTCAATGTGGAGGCTATATACAGGGGGTACCAGTACAGAGTCAATGTGGAGGCTATATACAGGGGTACCAGTACAGAGTCAATGTGGAGGCTATATACAGGGGTACCAGTACAGAGTCAATGTGGAGGCTATATACAGGGGGTACCAGTACAGAGTGAATGTGGAGGCTATATACAGGGGGTACCAGTACAGAGTCAATGTGGAGGCTATATACAGGGGGTACCAGTACAGAGTCAATGTGGAGGCTATATACAGGGGGTACCGGAACAGAGTCAATGTGGAGGCTATATACAGGGGGTACCAGTACAGAGTCAATGTGGAGGCTATATACAGGGGTACCAGTACAGAGTCAATGTGGAGGCTATATACAGGGGGTACCAGTACAGAGTGAATGTGGAGGCTATATACAGGGGGTACCAGTACAGAGTGAATGTGGAGGCTATATACAGGGGGTACCAGTACAGAGTCAATGTGGAGGCTATATACAGGGGGTACCAGTACAGAGTCAATGTGGAGGCTATATACAGGGGGTACCAGTACAGAGTCAATGTGGAGGCTATATACAGGGGGTACCAGTACAGAGTCAATGTGGAGGCTATATACAGGGGGTACCAGTACAGAGTGAATGTGGAGGCTATATACAGCGGGTACCAGTACAGAGTGAATGTGGAGGCTATATACAGGGGGCACCAGTACAGAGTCAATGTGGAGGCTATATACAGGGGGTACCAGTACAGAGTCAATGTGGAGGCTATATACAGGGGGTACCAGTACAGAGTCAATGTGGAGGCTATATACAGGGGGTACCAGTACAGAGTCAATGTGGAGGCTATATACAGGGGGTACCAGAACAGAGTCAATGTGGAGGCTATATACAGGGGTACCAGTACAGAGTCAATGTGGAGGCTATATACAGGGGGTACCAGTACAGAGTCAATGTGGAGGCTATATACAGGGGTACCAGTACAGAGTCAATGTGGGGGCTATATACAGGGGTACCAGTACAGAGTCAATGTGGAGGCTATATACAGGGGCACAGAGCCTACCAGTACAGAGAGTCAATGTGGAGGCTATATACAGGGGTACCAGTACAGAGTCAATGTGGAGGCTATATACAGGGGTACCAGTACAGAGTCAATGTGGAGGCTATATACAGGGGTACCAGTACAAAGTCAATGTGGAGGCTATATACAGGGGGTACCAGTACAGAGTCAATGTGGAGGCTATATACAGGGGGTACCAGTACAGAGTCAATGTGGAGGCTATATACAGGGGTACCGGTACAGAGTCAATGTGGAGGCTATATACAGGGGTACCAGTACAGAGTCAATGTGGAGGCTATATACAGGGGTACCAGTACAGAGTCAATGTGGAGGCTATATACAGGGGTACCAGTACAGAGTGAATGTGGAGGCTATATACAGGGGTACCAGTACAGAGTCAATGTGGAGGCTATATACAGGGGTACCAGTACAGAGTGAATAGTGAGGCTATATACAGGAGGTACCAGTACAGAGTCAATGTGGAGGCTATATACAGGGGGTACCGGAACAGAGTCAATGTGGAGGCTATATACAGGGGTACCAGTACAGAGTCAATGTGGAGGCTATATACAGGGGTACCAGTACAGAGTCAATGTGGAGGCTATATACAGGGGTACCAGTACAGAGTCAATGTGGAGGCTATATACAGGGGTACCAGTACAGAGTCAATGTGGAGGCTATATACAGGGGAGGTACCAGTACAGAGTCAATGTGGAGGCTATATACAGGGGTACCAGTACAGAGTCAATGTGGAGGCTATATACAGGGGTACCAGTACAGAGTCAATGTGGAGGCTATATACAGGGGTACCAGTACAGAGTCAATGTGGAGGCTATATACAGGGGTACCAGTACAGAGTCAATGTGGAGGCTATATACAGGGGTACCAGTACAGAGTCAATGTGGAGGCTATATACAGGGGTACCAGTAGGCACAGAGTCAATGTGGAGGCTATATACAGGGGGTACCAGTACAGAGTGAATGTGGAGGCTATATACAGGGGGTACCAGTACAGAGTCAATGTGGAGGCTATATACAGGGGGTACCAGTACAGAGTCAATGTGGAGGCTATATACAGGGGTACCAGTACAGAGTCAATGTGGAGGCTATATACAGGGGGTACCAGTACAGAGTGAATGTGGAGGCTATATACAGGGGGTACCAGTACAGAGTGAATGTGGAGGCTATATACAGGGGGTACCAGTACAGAGTCAATGTGGAGGCTATATACAGGGGGTACCAGTACAGAGTCAATGTGGAGGCTATATACAGGGGTACCAGTACAGAGTGAATGTGGAGGCTATATACAGGGGTACCAGTACAGAGTCAATGTGGAGGCTATATACAGGGGGTACCAGTACAGAGTCAATGTGGAGGCTATATACAGGGGGTACCAGTACAGAGTCAATGTGGAGGCTATATACAGGGGTACCAGTACAGAGTCAATGTGGAGGCTATATACAGGGGTACCAGTACAGAGTCAATGTGGAGGCTATATACAGGGGTACCAGTACAGAGTCAATGTGGAGGCTATATACAGGGGGTACCAGTACAGAGTCAATGTGGAGGCTATATACAGGGGTACCAGTACAGAGTGAATGTGGAGGCTATATACAGGGAGTAACGGTACAGAGTCAATGTGGAGGCTATATACAGGGGGTACCAGTACAGAGTGAATGTGGAGGCTATATACAGGGGTACCAGTACAGAGTCAATGTGGAGGCTATATACAGGGGTACCAGTACAGAGTCAATGTGGAGGCTATATACAGGGGTACCAGTACAGAGTCAATGTGGAGGCTATATACAGGGGGTACCAGTAGAGTGAATGTGGAGGCTATATACAGGGGGTACCAGTACAGAGTCAATGTGGAGGCTATATACAGGGGTACCAGTACAGAGTCAATGTGGAGGCTATATACAGGGGGTACCAGTACAGAGTCAATGTGGAGACTATATACAGGGGTACCAGTACAGAGTCAATGTGGAGGCTATATACAGGGGTACCAGTACAGAGTCAATGTGGAGGCTATATACAGGGGTACCAGTACAGAGTCAATGTGGAGGCTATATACAGGGGGTACCAGTACAGAGTCAATGTGGAGGCTATATACAGGGGTACCAGTACAGAGTCAATGTGGAGGCTATATACAGGGGGTACCAGTACAGAGTCAATGTGGAGGCTATATACAGGGTACCAGTACAGAGTGAATGTGGAGGCTATATACAGGGGTACCAGTACAGAGTGAATGTGGAGGCTATATACAGGGGGTACCAGTACAGAGTCAATGTGGAGGCTATATACAGGGGTACCAGTACAGAGTCAATGTGGAGGCTATATACAGGGGGTACCAGTACAGAGTGAATGTGGAGGCTATATACAGGGGGTACCAGTACAGAGTGAATGTGGAGGCTATATATACAGGGGGTACCAGTACAGAGTCAATGTGGAGGCTATATACAGGGGGTACCAGTACAGAGTCAATGTGGAGGCTATATACAGGGGGTACCAGTACAGAGTCAATGTGGAGGCTATATACAGGGGTACCAGTACAGAGTCAATGTGGAGGCTATATACAGGGGTACCAGTACAGAGTGAATGTGGAGGCTATATACAGGGGTACCAGTACAGAGTGAATGTGGAGGCTATATACAGGGGTACCAGTACAGAGTCAATGTGGAGGCTATATACAGGGGGTACCAGTACAGAGTCAATGTGGAGGCTATATACAGGGGTACCAGTACAGAGTCAATGTGGAGGCTATATACAGGGGGTACCAGTACAGAGTCAATGTGGAGGCTAAGGGGTACCAGTACGAGTCAATGTGGAGGCTATATACAGGGGGTACCAGTACAGAGTCAATGTGGAGGCTATATACAGGGGTACCAGTACAGAGTCAATGTGGAGGCTATATACAGGGGGTACCAGTACAGAGTGAATGTGGAGGCTATATACAGGGGGTACCAGTACAGAGTCAATGTGGAGGCTATATACAGGGGTACCAGTACAGAGTCAATGTGGAGGCTATATACAGGGGGTACCAGTACAGAGTCAATGTGGAGGCTATATACAGGGGTACCAGTACAGAGTGAATGTGGAGGCTATATACAGGGGGTAACGGTACAGAGTCAATGTGGAGGCTATATACAGGGGTACCAGTACAGAGTCAATGTGGAGGCTATATACAGGGGGTACCAGTACAGAGTGAATGTGGAGGCTATATACAGGGGGTACCAGTACAGAGTCAATGTGGAGGCTATATACAGGGGTACCAGTACAGAGTGAATGTGGAGGCTATATACAGGGGGTACCAGTACAGAGTGAATGTGGAGGCTATATACAGGGGTACCAGTACAGAGTCAATGTGGAGGCTATATACAGGGGTACCAGTACAGAGTGAATGTGGAGGCTATATACAGGGGTACCAGTACAGAGTGAATGTGGAGGCTATATACAGGGGGTACCAGTACAGAGTCAATGTGGAGGCTATATACAGGGGTACCAGTACAGAGTCAATGTGGAGGCTATATACAGGGGGTACCGGTACAGAGTGAATGTGGAGGCTATATACAGGGGTACCAGTACAGAGTCAATGTGGAGGCTATATACAGGGGGTACCAGTACAGAGTCAATGTGGAGGCTATATACAGGGGTACCAGTACAGAGTCAATGTGGAGGCTATATACAGGGGTACCAGTACAGAGTCAATGTGGAGGCTATATACAGGGGTACCAGTACAGAGTGAATGTGGAGGCTATATACAGGGGTACCAGTACAGAGTCAATGTGGAGGCTATATACAGGGTACCAGTACAGAGTCAATGTGGAGCTATATATACAGGGGTACCAGTACAGAGTCAATGTGGAGGCTATATACAGGGGGCACCAGTACAGGCTGGGGGTCAATGTGGAGGCTATATACAGGGGTACCAGTACAGAGTCAATGTGGAGGCTATATACAGGGGTACCAGTACAGAGTCAATGTGGAGGCTATATACAGGGGTACCAGTACAGAGTGAATGTGGAGGCTATATACAGGGGTACCAGTACAGAGTCAATGTGGAGGCTATATACAGGGGTACCAGTACAGAGTCAATGTGGAGGCTATATACAGGGGTACCAGTACAGAGTCAATGTGGAGGCTATATACAGGGGGCACCAGTACAGAGTCAATGTGGAGGCTATATACAGGGGGGTACCAGTACAGAGTGAATGTGGAGGCTATATACAGGGGTACCAGTACAGAGTCAATGTGGAGGCTATATACAGGGGGTACCAGTACAGAGTCAATGTGGAGGCTATATACAGGGGTACCAGTACAGAGTCAATGTGGAGGCTATATACAGGGGTACCAGTACAGAGTCAATGTGGAGGCTATATACAGGGGTACCAGTACAGAGTGAATGTGGAGGCTATATACAGGGGTACCAGTACAGAGTGAATGTGGAGGCTATATACAGGGGTACCAGTACAGAGTGAATGTGGAGGCTATATACAGGGGTACCAGTACAGAGTCAATGTGGAGGCTATATACAGGGGTACCAGTACAGAGTCAATGTGGAGGCTATATACAGGGGTACCAGTACAGAGTCAATGTGGAGGCTATATACAGGGGTACCAGTACAGAGTGAATGTGGAGGCTATATACAGGGGTACCAGTACAGAGTGAATGTGGAGGCTATATACAGGGGCACCAGTACAGAGTCAATGTGGAGGCTATATACAGGGGGTACCAGTACAGAGTCAATGTGGAGGCTATATACAGGGGTACCAGTACAGAGTCAATGTGGAGGCTATATACAGGGTACCAGTACAGAGTGAATGTGGAGGCTATATACAGGGGTACCAGTACAGAGTGAATGTGGAGGCTATATACAGGGGTACCAGTACAGAGTCAATGTG
The DNA here is from genome assembly GCF_034236695.1 of Oncorhynchus nerka. NCBI lineage: Eukaryota > Metazoa > Chordata > Actinopteri > Salmoniformes > Salmonidae > Oncorhynchus > Oncorhynchus nerka. The sequence goes on from NC_088409.1 coordinate 73,043,123, forward strand.
GAGGCTATATACAGGGGTACCAGTACAGAGTCAATGTGGAGGCTATATACAGGGGGTACCAGTACAGAGTCAATGTGGAGGCTATATACAGGGGGTACCAGTACAGAGTGAATGTGGAGGCTATATACAGGGAGTAACGGTACAGAGTCAATGTGGAGGCTATATACAGGGGGTACCAGTACAGAGTCAATGTGGAGGCTATATACAGGGGGTACCGGTACAGAGTCAATGTGGAGGCTATATACAGGGGTACCAGTACAGAGTGAATGTGGAGGCTATATACAGGGGTACCAGTACAGAGTGAATGTGGAGGCTATATACAGGGGTACCAGTACAGAGTGAATGTGGAGGCTATATACAGGGGTACCAGTACAGAGTCAATGTGGAGACTATATACAGGGGTACCAGTACAGAGTGAATGTGGAGGCTATATACAGGGGTACCAGTACAGAGTCAATGTGGAGGCTATATACAGGGAGTAACGGTACAGAGTCAATGTGGAGGCTATATACAGGGGTACCAGTACAGAGTCAATGTGGAGGCTATACAGGGGTACCAGTACAGAGTCAATGTGGAGGCTATATACAGGGGTACCAGTACAGAGTCAATGTGGAGGCTATATACAGGGGTACCAGTACAGAGTGAATGTGGAGGCTATATACAGGGGGTACCAGTACAGAGTGAATGTGGAGGCTATATACAGGGAGTACCAGTACAGAGTCAATGTGGAGGCTATATACAGGGGTACCAGTACAGAGTCAATGTGGAGGCTATATACAGGGGGTACCAGTACAGAGTCAATGTGGAGGCTATATACAGGGGTACCAGTACAGAGTCAATGTGGACTATATACAGGGTACCAGTACAGAGTGAATGTGGAGGCTATATACAGGGGTACCAGTACAGAGTCAATGTGGAGGCTATATACAGGGGTACCAGTACAGAGTCAATGTGGAGGCTATATACAGGGGGTACCAGTACAGAGTCAATGTGGAGGCTATATACAGGGGTACCAGTACAGAGTCAATGTGGAGGCTATATACAGGGGTACCAGTACAGAGTCAATGTGGAGGCTATATACAGGGGTACCAGTACAGAGTCAATGTGGAGGCTATATACAGGGGTACCAGTACAGAGTGAATGTGGAGGCTATATACAGGGGTACCAGTACAGAGTCAATGTGGAGGCTATATGCTAGGTACCAGTACAGAGTCAATGTGGAGGCTATATACAGGGGTACCAGTACAGAGTCAATGTGGAGGCTATATACAGGGGTACCAGTACAGAGTCAATGTGGAGGCTATATACAGGGGTACCAGTACAGAGTCAATGTGGAGGCTATATACAGGGTACCAGTACAGAGTACAATGTGGAGGCTATATACAGGGTATTAGGGGTCAATGTACCAGTACAGAGTCAATGTGGAGGCTATATACAGGGGTACCAGTACAGAGTCAATGTGGAGGCTATATACAGGGGGTACCAGTACAGAGTCAATGTGGAGGCTATATACAGGGGGTACCAGTACAGAGTCAATGTGGAGGCTATATACAGGGGGTACCAGTACAGAGTCAATGTGGAGGCTATATACAGGGGGTACCAGTACAGAGTCAATGTGGAGGCTATATACAGGGGTACCAGTACAGAGTCAATGGGAGGCTATATACAGGGGGTACCAGTACAGAGTGAATGTGGAGGCTATATACAGGGGTACCAGTACAGAGTGAATGTGGAGGCTATATACAGGGGTACCAGTACAGAGTCAATGTGGAGGCTATATACAGGGGTACAGAGTCAATGGAGGCTATATACAGGGGTACCAGTACAGAGTCAATGTGGAGGCTATATACAGGGGTACCAGTACAGAGTGAATGTGGAGGCTATATACAGGGGCACCAGTACAGAGTCAATGTGGAGGCTATATACAGGGGTACCAGTACAGAGTCAATGTGGAGGCTATATACAGGGGGTACCAGTACAGAGTCAATGTGGAGGCTATATACAGGGGTACCAGTACAGAGTGAATGTGGAGGCTATATACAGGGGTACCAGTACAGAGTGAATGTGGAGGCTATATACAGGGTACCAGTACAGAGTGAATGTGGAGGCTATATACAGGGGGTACCAGTACAGAGTCAATGTGGAGGCTATATACAGGGGTACCAGTACAGAGTCAATGTGGAGGCTATATACAGGGGTACCAGTACAGAGTGAATGTGGAGGCTATATACAGGGGTACCAGTACAGAGTGAATGTGGAGGCTATATACAGGGGGCACCAGTACAGAGTCAATGTGGAGGCTATATACAGGGGTACCAGTACAGAGTCAATGTGGAGGCTATATACAGGGGGTACCAGTACAGAGTCAATGTGGAGGCTATATACAGGGGGTACCAGTACAGAGTCAATGTGGAGGCTATATACAGGGGGTACCAGTACAGAGTGAATGTGGAGGCTATATACAGGGAGTAACGGTACAGAGTCAATGTGGAGACTATATACAGGGGTACCAGTACAGAGTGAATGTGGAGGCTATATACAGGGGTACCAGTACAGAGTGAATGTGGAGGCTATATACAGGGGTACCAGTACAGAGTCAATGTGGAGGCTATATACAGGGGTACCAGTACAGAGTCAATGTGGAGGCTATATACAGGGGTACCAGTACAGAGTGAATGTGGAGGCTATATACAGGGGCACCAGTACAGAGTGAATGTGGAGGCTATATACAGGGGTACCAGTACAGAGTGAATGTGGAGGCTATATACAGGGGTACCAGTACAGAGTCAATGTGGAGGCTATATACAGGGGTACCAGTACAGAGTGAATGTGGAGGCTATATACAGGGGGTACCAGTACAGGGTACAATGTGGAGGCTATATACAGGGGTACCAGTACAGAGTGAATGTGGAGGCTATATACAGGGGGTACCAGTACAGAGTCAATGTGGAGGCTATATACAGGGGTAAGTACAGAGTCAATGTGGAGGCTATATACAGGGGTACCAGTACAGAGTGAATGTGGAGGCTATATACAGGGGTACCAGTACAGAGTCAATGTGGAGGCTATATACAGGGGTACCCAGTACAGAGTGAATGTGGAGGCTATATACAGGGGGTACCAGTACAGAGTCAGAGTCAATGTGGAGGCTATATACAGGGGGTACCAGTACAGAGTCAAAATGTGGAGGCTATATACAGGGGTACCAGTACAGAGTGAATGTGGAGGCTATATACAGGGGGTACCAGTACAGAGTCAATGTGGAGGCTATATACAGGGGTACCTATATACAGTACAGAGTGAATGTGGAGGCTATATACAGGGGGTACCAGTACAGAGTCAATGTGAGGCTATATACCAGTACAGAGTCAATGTGGAGGCTATATACAGGGGTACCAGTACAGAGTCAATGTGGAGGCTATATACAGGGGGTACCAATGTACAGAGTCAATGTGGAGGCTATATACAGGGGTACCAGTACAGAGTCAATGTGGAGGCTATATACAGGGGTACCAGTACAGAGTCAATGTGGAGGCTATATACAGGGGTACCAGTACAGAGTGAATGTGGAGGCTATATACAGGGGTACCAGTACAGAGTCAATGTGGAGGCTATATACAGGGGTACCAGTACAGAGTCAATGTGGAGGCTATATACAGGGGGTACCAGTACAGAGTCAATGTGGAGGCTATATACAGGGGTACCAGTACAGAGTCAATGTGGAGGCTATATACAGGGGTACCAGTACAGAGTCAATGTGGAGGCTATATACAGGGGTACCAGTACAGAGTGAATGTGGAGGCTATATACAGGGGTACCAGTACAGAGTCAATGTGGAGGCTATATACAGGGGTACCAGTACAGAGTGAATGTGGAGGCAGGGGGTATCAATGTGGAGGCTATATACAGGGGTACCAGTACAGAGTGAATGTGGAGGCTATATACAGGGGTACCAGTACAGAGTGAATGTGGAGGCTATATACAGGGGGTACCAGTACAGAGTCAATGTGGAGGCTATATACAGGGGTACCAGTACAGAGTCAATGTGGAGGCTATATACAGGGGTACCAGTACAGAGTGAATGTGGAGGCTATATACAGGGGTACCAGTACAGAGTCAATGTGGAGGCTATATACAGGGGGTACCAGTACAGAGTAATGTGGAGGCTATATACAGGGGGTACCAGTACAGAGTCAATGTGGAGGCTATATACAGGGGGTACCGGTACAGAGTGAATGTGGAGGCAGGGGGTCAATCAATGGAGGCTATATACAGGGGTACCAGTACAGAGTCAATGTGGACCAGGCTATATACAGGGGTACCAGTACAGAGTGAATGTGGAGGCTATATACAGTACCAGTACAGTGAATGTGGAGGCTATATACAGGGGTACCAGTACAGAGTGAATGTGGAGGCTATATACAGGGGTACCAGTACAGAGTGAATGTGGAGGCTATGTACAGGGGTACCAGTACAGAGTGAATGTGGAGGCTATATACAGGGGTACCAGTACAGAGTGAATGTGGAGGCTATATACAGGGGTACCAGTACAGAGTGAATGTGGAGGCTATATACAGGGGTACCAGTACAGAGTCAATGTGGAGACTATATACAGGGGTACCAGTACAGAGTGAATGTGGAGGCTATATACAGGGGTACCAGTACAGAGTGAATGTGGAGGCTATATACAGGGGGTACCAGTACAGAGTCAATGTGGAGGCTATATACAGGGGTACCAGTACAGAGTCAATGTGGAGGCTATATACAGGGGTACCAGTACAGAGTGAATGTGGAGGCTATATACAGGGGTACCAGTACAGAGTGAATGTGGAGGCTATATACAGGGTACCAGTACAGAGTCAATGTGGAGGCTATATACAGGGGCACCAGTACAGAGTGAATGTGGAGGCTATATACAGGGGGTACTGGTACAGAGTCAATGTGGAGGCTATATACAGGGGTACCAGTACAGAGTGAATGTGGAGGCTATATACAGGGGTACCAGTACAGAGTGAATGTGGAGGCTATATACAGGGGTACCAGTACAGAGTCAATGTGGAGGCTATATACAGGGGGTACCGGTACAGAGTCAATGTGGAGGCTATATACAGGGGTACCAGTACAGAGTCAATGTGGAGGCTATATACAGGGGTACCAGTACAGAGTCAATGTGGAGGCTATATACAGGGGGGTACCAGTACAGAGTGAATGTGGAGGCTATATACAGGGGCACCAGTACAGAGTCAATGTGGAGGCTATATACAGGGGTACCAGTACAGAGTCAATGTGGAGGCTATATACAGGGGTACCAGTACAGAGTGAATGTGGAGGCTATATACAGGGGTACCAGTACAGAGTGAATGTGGAGGCTATATACAGGGGTACCAGTACAGAGTGAATGTGGAGGCTATATACAGGGGTACCAGTACAGAGTCAATGTGGAGGCTATATACAGGGGTACCAGTACAGAGTGAATGTGGAGGCTATATACAGGGGGTACCAGTACAGAGTGAATGTGGAGGCTATATACAGGGGGTACCAGTACAGAGTGAATGTGGAGGCTATATACAGGGGTACCAGTACAGAGTGAATGTGGAGGCTATATACAGGGGTACCAGTACAGTGAGGCTATATACAGGGGTACCAGTACAGAGGAATGTGGAGGCTATATACAGGGGTACCAGTACAGAGTCAATGTGGAGGCTATATACAGGGGTACCAGTACAGAGTGAATGTGGAGGCTATATACAGGGGTACAGAGTCAGTACCTATATACAGGGGGTACCAGTAGAGTCAATGTGGAGGCTATATACAGGGGTACCAGTACAGAGTGAATGTGGAGGCTATATACAGGGGTACCAGTACAGAGTGAATGTGGAGGCTATATACAGGGGTACCAGTACAGAGTGAATGTGGAGGCTATATACAGGGGGTACCAGTACAGAGTGAATGTGGAGGCTATATACAGGGTACCAGTACAGAGTGAATGTGGAGGCTATATACAGGGGCACCAGTACAGAGTGAATGTGGAGGCTATATACAGGGGTACCAGTACAGAGTGAATGTGGAGGCTATATACAGGGGGTACCAGTACAGAGTCAATGTGGAGGCTATATACAGGGGTACCAGTACAGAGTCAATGTGGAGGCTATATACAGGGGTACCAGTACAGAGTGAATGTGGAGGCTATATACAGGGGTACCAGTACAGAGTCAATGTGGAGCTATATACAGGGGTACCAGTACAGAGTGAATGTGGAGGCTATATACAGGGGAAGTACCAGTACAGAGTCAATGTGGAGGCTATATACAGGGGGTACAGAGTCAGTACAGAGTCAATGTGGAGGCTATATACAGGGGTACCAGTACAGAGTCAATGTGGAGGCTATATACAGGGGTACCAGTACAGAGTCAATGTGGAGGCTATATACAGGGGTACCAGTACAGAGTCAATGTGGAGGCTATATACAGGGGTACCAGTACAGAGTGAATGTGGAGGCTATATACAGGGGGCACCAGTACAGAGTCAATGTGGAGGCTATATACAGGGGTACCAGTACAGAGTCAATGTGGAGGCTATATACAGGGGTACCAGTACAGAGTCAATGTGGAGGCTATATACAGGGGTACCAGTACAGAGTCAATGTGGAGGCTATATACAGGGAGTACCAGTACAGAGTGAATGTGGAGGCTATATACAGGGGTACCAGTACAGAGTCAATGTGGAGGCTATATACAGGGGTACCAGTACAGAGTCAATGTGGAGGCTATATACAGGGGTACCCAGTACAGAGTGAATGTGGAGGCTATATACAGGGGTACCAGTACAGAGTGAATGTGGAGGCTATATACAGGGGTACCAGTACAGAGTCAATGTGGAGGCTATATACAGGGGTACCAGTACAGAGTGAATGTGGAGGCTATATACAGGGGGTTACCAGTACAGAGTCAATGTGGAGGCTATATACAGGGGGTACCAGTACAGAGTGAATGTGGAGGCTATATACAGGGGGCACCAGTACAGAGTCAATGTGGAGGCTATACAGGGAGTACCAGTACAGAGTCAATGTGGAGGCTATATACAGGGGTACCAGGTACAGAGTCAATGTGGAGGCTATATACAGGGTACCAGTACAGAGTCAATGTGGAGGCTATATACAGGGTACCCATTACAGAGTCAATGTGGAGGCTATATACAGGGGTACCAGTACGTCAATATGGAGGCTATATACAGGAGTACCAGTACAGGGAGTCAATGTGGAGGCTATATACAGGGTACCAGTACAGAGTCAATGTGAGAGCTATATACAGGGTACCAGTACAGAGTCAATGTGGAGGCTATATACAGGGGTACCGGTACAGGTCCAATGTGGAGCTATATACTACCAGTACAGAGTCAATGTGGAGGCTATATACAGGGTACCAGTACAGAGTCAATGTGGAGCTATATACAGGGGTACCAGTACAGAGTCAATGTGGAGACTATATACAGGGTACGTTACAGAGTCAATGTGGTGGAGAGCTATATACAGGGTACCCAGTACAGAGTCAATGTGGAGAGCTATATACAGAAGTACCAGGTACAGAGTCAATGTGGAGGCTATATACAGGGGTACCCAGTACAGAGTCAATGTGGAGGCTATATACAGGGTACCAGTACAGAGTCAATGTGGAGGCTATATACAGGGGGTACCAGGTACAGAGTCAATGTGGAGCTATATACAGGGTACTGGTACAGAGTCAATGTGGAGGCTATATACAGAAGTACCAGTACAGAGTCAATGTGGAGGCTATATACAGGGTACCAAGTACAGAGTCAATGTGGAGGCTATATACAGGGTACCAGTACAGAGTCAATGTGGAGCTATATACAGGGGTACCCAGTACAGAGTCAATGTGGAGCTATATACAGGGGTACCAGTACAGAGTCAATGTGGAGAGCTATATACAGGAGGTACGGTACAGAGAGTCAATGTGGAGAGCTATATACAGGGGTACCAGTACAGAGTCAATGTGGAGCTATATACAGGGTACCAGTACAGAGTCAATGTGGAGAGCTATATACAGGGGTACCAGTACAGAGTCAATGTGGAGAGCTATATACAGGGGTACCAGTACAGAGTCAATGTGGAGGCTATATACAGGGGTACCAGTACAGAGTCAATGTGGAGCTATATACAGGGTACCGGTACAGAGTCAATGTGGAGGCTATATACAGGGGTACCAGTACAGAGTCAATGTGGAGGCTATATACAGGGGTACCAGTACAGAGTCAATGTGGAGGCTATATACAGGAGGTACCAGTACAGAGTCAATGTGGAGGCTATATACAGGGGTACCAGTACAGAGTCAATGTGGAGGCTATATACAGGGGTACCCAGTACAGAGTCAATGTGGAGGCTATATACAGGGGTACCAGTACAGAGTCAATGTGGAGGCTATATACAGGGGTACCAGTACAGAAGTCAATGTGGAGGCTATATACAGGGTACCAGTACAGAGTCAATGTGGAGGCTATATACAGGGGTACCGTACAGTCAATGTGGAGGCTATATACAGAAGGGATACCAGTACAGAAGTCAATGTGGAGCTATATACAGGGGTACCAGTACAGAGTCAATGTGGAGGCTATATACAGGGGTACCAGTACAGAGTCAATGTGGAGGCTATATACAGGGGACCAGTACAGAGAGTCAATGTGGAGAG